>NW_023596225.1:16348987-16376355 GCF_011947565.3 Pollicipes pollicipes
GGCGTGGGCAAGATTTCTCCCAGGAGCGGCGCGAATCCATGATAGGTGGCCCTTTCAATCAAATGGGTCCCACCGAGCCATTATAACAATCAGGTTTTGGGTTTGATCGGGCTTTAGGGCTCAGGGTCCCATTTTAAAGCATCGAGACCCGTTTTTATGCTTTTGGAAGTGTGACCTTCATGGTCCGACAACCTTCAGGGGGAGAGGCATGGCCCCAAGGGCCCCTCCCTACCCCTCCCCCCTCCCCCGCTGACCACGCTACTGGTGGGAGATGTGGCATCGCGTGGGTAGCGGGTAGAAGAAGGATCGGGATGTGCCTACATTGTTAGCGCCGTCTATGACGCAGCGATATGCGAAGTGCCGCCAGTAGATGCTCTCACGTGCTAGAGCAGGCAGGAAATTGTGACGGCAAACGCGCGCCGTTAAAGAAAGCTAGTCTAACTGCGTTTGAAATTTTAAAAGCCTACGCGTGCCTCAGCATTTGTCAAACATGTCTATCCGTAGTGGAGGTCAAGGCGTTCCTCACGGTTGACCGGAAAAGTACGGCGGTAAAGAACGACTCTGGTCTTTCCCGCTGAGTGGCTGGTGCAGCATGTCAAGATTGCCCCGTGGCACTTGGTGTAGCTGTGTTCGCCTTCGTTTCATCATGCAGTCAGACTTTTCAAGGAAGATTAAAGCAAGGACTACATTCAAGTGTAGGGACTAAGACTAAAGCTGAGGATAACTATTGTTCAGTATGTCCTACAGAACATTCTGCGACTGGGGCTGGATGCCAAAGCGACCCAGACTTAAGGGGCGAATGAGTACGTGGTCGGTCACATGTAAATATTCATGCGGTTTATCTTCTTAGGAAAAAGTGACCTTGAAGAAAAAATAACACCATTGTGTTCGGCGCGTCAACAACTATCACACAGACCCGTCAATCGGCCGTCAAGCCCTGCGATTGTCCGGTTTGGACTGGTCGACACTGGACGCCTGTCACCATGTAGAAGCATCGGAGGATGGGGAGGGAGAGTGTAGCCATCGGCACCGATCTCACGGGTGGCATACGTGTCACGAGATTAATTTCTTGGCACCCCACGTGTGATTTGCAGTGGCAGTCCATTTAAGGCAAGCATACCTGCAATGCTATCGTACAGTTCCGCCTTTGGGCGAAGAGGAGAGCGTGAAACCGGCTGGCCATTGTTTTCGTGCCCCCGCGCTGGATAGTAGTGCACGGCATTAAAGCACTGGAGAGGGACCAACGATGGATTCATGGTCCTTTGTTTAGGAGAAAAATATCGGTGGGGCAGGAAGTGCTAAGTATCCCCTCTGCTTGTGGCGGTGAATGGCGCATTGTGTTTCGTCGGGTGGCGTGGACACGGTAACTATGCAATCTGCAACAGCAGAAGACAAAAAAGCCGGCTGTTGCAGGCTGCTGGTGTTGGTCCGTCCTTCCCCTCCATCCTGCCGCTGTAATGGGTCTCTGTCCACGGAGACGGTGAGCCGCCTGTTCATGCCTGTCTCCCCCTCTTCCGCGTGTCCCCGTGACTGACTGGCCTCCTCCCCGGCCGCCATGGAGACGGTGAGCCGCCTGTTCATGCCTGTCTCCCCCTCTTCCGCGTGCCCCCGTGACTGACTGGCCTCCTCCCCGGCCGCCATGGAGACGGTGAGCCGCCTGTTCATGCCTGTCTCCCCCTCTTCCGCGTGCCCCCGTGACTGACTGGCCTCCTCCCCGGCCGCCAGGGAGACGGTGAGCCGCCTGTTCATGTCTGTCTCCCCCTCTTCCGCGTGCCGCCGTGACTGACTGGCCTCCTCCCCGGCCGCCAGGGAGACGGTGAGCCGCCTGTTCGTGCCTGTCTCCCCCTCTTCCGCGTGTCCCCGTGACTGACTGGCCTCCTCCCCGGCCGCCAGGGAGACGGTGAGCCGCCTGTTCGTGCCTCTCTCCCCCTCTTCCGCGTGCCCCCGTGACTGACTGGCCTCCTCCCCGACCGCCAGGGAGGCGATGAGCCGCCTGTTCGTGTCCATCTCCCCCTCTTCCGCGTGTCCCCGTGACTGACTGGCCTCCTCCCCGGGCCGCCAGGGAGACGGTGAGCCGCCTGTTCGTGTCCATCTCCCCCTCTTCCGCGTGCCCCCGTGACTGACTGGTTCCCCTCCCCGGCCGCCAGGGAGACGGTGAGCCGCCTGTTCGTGTCGGCCCGCGGCGCCGGCGTCGGCCCGTCGGTCGGCGGCGGCTCGGTGGTCGGCATCGACGGCTCGCTCTCGCTGCGGCGCGCCTCCAGCATCCGGCGCACCTTCACCACCGGCCCCGCCGGCATCAAGCGCAACAGCCGCGCCCTGCTCGTCAAATTCCAGCTGGTCAGTGCGGCGTGCGGAGGGCGCCACCGCGCCGGCCCGGCAGAGGGCGCCGAGTGGCGAGGGCTCGGATTCTGTCTTCACTGTACGGGCGCATGCTGGTTCACGGCCATATGTGACAACGGGCTTGGGTGTCACTGATCTAGGTTTGTTACTCGGCTAGTTATGAGATGTTCGTCAGTTTAGGCGGTGCCGTAAGTGACCGTTGTGTTGTGGGGAACTGGTAATGCTGGTACAGGTGAATTTAGATGAAGATTTGAGCATAGTCACCCGGCTGACGTATGCCGTTAATGGGCCTTGCCTTGTGAGATGCCGTGTGTAACACTTCCCCATCACCTCGTCCGGGGCTGCTGATGGCGCCCGCTCGTCGCCGTCGCGCCACGGTCCGCTGACCGTGTCCCCGCCAACAGGACGGCATTGTGGAGCAGCTGCGGCGCACGCGGCCGCGCTTCGTCCCTGCCTGCTGCCGCAACACACGACGCCGGCCTGTGCGCCCTCCGGCCGGCCACCGCGCCCGCCAAGCCCGCCAAGCCCGGCAGCCCCCGAGGAGGTCGTCATCAACGTGCCGCTGCTGCGGTCGCAGGTGAGCGTGGCGTGACGGGCGCGCCGGCGAGCGCGGTGGTCCGCACCGGGCGGCCTGGCGTCCACGTCAGGCCGCTCCGGTACGCCCACGTACAGACGTCGGAGCGAGGTTCGTGACCTGATGCAAGGCTGCTTGCTCAGCAGCGTGCGGCCTTGCTTGGTGCGTGACAGCCGCGCGAGCGGTGTAATTACTGTCCGGCAAAAGCGACACGTCGGTATAGGATCTTAAGGGCGAGCGGTGTGTAGCGACTCTTCTGACGTTTCTTGACACCATCCCACGACAGGGCACAGGGACAACCCAACGCGGCCTGTGCTGTCACCAGCCGCTCTGATCGCCGCCCCCCCCCCCCCTCCCCCCAACTCTCACCGCTCACCCCGTGCCGTCCTGTGACCGCTCCCCCCCCCCCCCCCCCAACTCTCACCGCTCACCCCTGCCGTCCGGTGACCGCCCCTCCCCCCCTCCCCCCCAACTCTCACCCGCTCACCGCCCTGCCGTCCTGTGACCGCTCCCCCCCCCCCCTCCCCTCTCGACGGGACTGTCCCTTGACCTCTTTTGCGTTTGCAGCTGCGCGGCGCCCAGCTGCTGGACGCGCTGCGGCTGCACAAGCAGGGCTATTACCCGAGCACATGCCGTTCGCCGAGTTCGGACGGCGGTTCGCGCTGCTGGCGCCGGACGCGGCCGGCGAGCAGGACGAGGGCCGGCGACGAGCGCGCCGCCGCCGACCAGCTGATGCTGCAGCTGGACGTGGACACCCACCGCCTACCGGCTCGGCCTCAGTCAGGTCAGTCGCGGTGGCACGTCAGGTCAGCCTCAGGTCAGGTCAGTAACTGGCAGGTCAGGTCAGCCTCAGGTCAGTCATGGTGGCAGGTCAGGTCAGCCTCAGGTCAGTCATGGTGGTAGGCCAGGCCAGCCTGAGTCAGGTCAGTGACTGCTAAGGAGTGCCCCCTCCCCCCCCCCCTGCGCATTGGGTTTTGGTTAGGCCATTGCGCGTGGCCGATCGTGGTGTTCACTGCCCAGTCAGCAGGAACATTTCGTTGGCTGGCCCCCACGCGAGGGAGCCACTGTAACGCTGCAGCAGTCCAGGTGCTGGCTCTCGCTGTCGGCGCGAAGAGCGGGTCCCGCGGCACTGGCCAATGCGTTCCATAACGTCGTGACCAGTCCCGTCACAGTACCCCGTTAGACCCCCGGCCTTCCCCCGTCTGACACCGATGGAGCGTCCAGGCGGCTCCCTCGCTAGGCCCTGGTATTGGTCGGCTACATCGCGCCCCCTCGCGTTGACGGGTGCCGCGCTGGGCGCCGTGAGAGGCGATAGTGATCCGAACAAGAGGCTGCGCCGCTTGCTGGGGCTTAAGCCGTGTCGGTTCTGGCCGAAGGGGGGCTTGATACGGTGACTCAGTGTCAGCTCATTGCCATCGCTGTCATCGTAAAGCCGTCGTGCGCGGGCATCACGGTCGCCGCCGGGAGTTGGTGGAGGAGGACGCTGTTGTCCCTGTATCGTGACAGGCGGCGTTTGGACAAGCGTGATGCAGTTGGCATCTCACCAGCGTGGCTTCACTGTGCTCAGTCACACACTCGTCGGGAAAGTGACGCCGGCTGGTCACGCGCGCGCGTCACGGCCGGCGTGATCTGCGGCCGTTTCTCCACACGAGCCGACCGTCTCTGCGGCCGGCACGCGCGTCGCGGTCGGTGTCCATGTCCCGTCTTGTGCGGCCGGTCTGACGTGACGTCACAGAGTCAGCTGGCGCCGACGGACAGATGGCGGCCGAGCGGGCGGCCCGGGCTGCCGCTGTCGCAGGACCGGGCGGCGCGCCCCGTTAGTGCGGCATCGGCGGCCCATTACGGCGTGATAAAGCTGTCGCCCGCCGCCGCCGCCGCCGCCGCCGCCGCCGCCGCCGAGAGTGGCTGTCATGGCCGGGATAAGGCCGGGCAGACGGCGGCGGGTCTGGTGCGGCCGTGCGGATGAGAACGGCTCGAGCTGCTGACAGCTGCAGACCACAGGCTTCTGCGAGGGCGGTGCAGGCAGTGCAGGGTGCTGCAAAGAGCGGGGACCGGCGCTTATTGCGTCCTGCACTGGTTAGAGCACGGGCACCAGTTGGCGCGCCTTTGAAACTCAATAACTAACTAAGAGCACTGGCAGTGGAATCTTGTGCTCAATCGGCTCGAAGATTGCAGACTGAATCTCAGTAGTGAATAGCGTGGCTTGGCCATCACAGCAGCTGAGTACGTCAGTTCAACTGGGCTTTTTAAAACATTGCTTGGTTTCCAGGGCAAAGGTTAATCATCACACACTTATGCTGCAGCCGCAGTCCAACGTCAGCCCGTATCTAATGGCCGTGTTATTGTCTCAAGCCTTCAAAATGGGTCCATCAGCTGGCTATGAGACTATTGCCCGCAGGTACGAGAACTCCGTGGCTCGCGGGGCCATCCGTCTGCCGGCGGCCTGCGTGTTATTACTGGGACGTAATGGCCGTGTACCGGGCGCCGATCGGGGGCCGCGGGCGGTGCTCGCTGCCGATCAGTCGCCGCTGCTGGCGCCGGCAGTGGATGGATGCCCGCGCGCCGTGTGATCTGATACTGATGGATGCTCCCGGAGCCGGTCGGTTGCGCCAGGTGGGCCGGCCGGCGCCGCCCTCGCCTGAGACCATCGTGCTCAGTGAGCGGCCGCTGCGGCGCGGAGATGTAGCCATCGCAGGTCATCCATTTCCTCCCGCCCCTGCGAGAAGACGCGCCGTTTGGCCTGTGTCGGGGCCTCGCGTCGGCGGCCGCCGCCGCACTCGGTCACGGTCGGCGCGGGCTCCCTCTGCGGCACGACGTCCTGCTGCGGGTCGGCGGCTGGTCTTCCGGTGCAGGGCGATGCGATCGTGCCGCCGCGACGGACTCGGGCTCCCGGCGACCCTTGTTACCGAGCAGCGGCCAGTGGCGGACTCTGTGTAGATGGCGTAGGGCCGACCACGGTAGGCTAGCGGCCTGACGCCGGGCGTGGAGGAGTGCGTTCGACGGGAAGATGCAGGCCGTCATAATGGCGCGCCATAAATCATGCGGCGCGGGAGAAGCGCGTGTGAAGCCTTCGCGAGGCTGCCGTTTCACGCGTGGACGAGCAGCGGCGGAAGTGGCGCGCGTCTGGCCGCGTCACGGCCGCCGCCGTTTACGACCTATTCATCCCGGAGCCTCGAGTGGTGGCACCAGCGCACGGCCGGCGTTGGGGCCACGCCGCGCCGTCCGGTGCGTCAGAGCCGCCGTCGACGCGCCGCCGGTCGGCTCGGCTTCCCCCCGGCCTGCGGTCGCCGTGTGTGCGGCGCCGGTCCGCCCGGCCGACGCCGGGGTGGCGCCGGCGGTCGGAGGTGACGCTGGCGGTGTCTGGACAGGGCGCAGGTCGGACGAGAGGGCAGCTATTTCGCCCCGGTGGCGTAGCAGCGCTGCCGGATGGGGACGACGGATGCGCTCCGCCGCAGCTTCGGCTCGTTCACGGGCGGCACCGATGTGTCGCGTTGTGTCGCGCACGGATGTTTCGGTTCCGCGCGCTGATGTTTCCCGCCGAATCCTGATGACTCGGCGAGGATCGACGTCATCTGCGGCCACCGCCGCGACAGTCCCTAGAAGTCATCGGCACCAGAGCACACTCGGACCGCGATCGAATGGCCGTTCCTCGCGGAACGACGCTGTCTGCAGTGTTTGTCTGAGACGGCCCGGCAGCGCGTCGCTCTGGCCTGCCTGCACCGGCCGGCTGTCTGACGATAGGCGCCCAGAGTGGACCTCCCGGTGGTGTGCGTGCATCGTTGGACGGTGGTCGGAGCCGGCCGCGCGCGCGCTGCCGAGCCGACGGCCCGCGACGGAGCCGGTGGAGCGCGACCGATGCCGTCATCTCACGCTCTTTTACAAGCGGCGAGCGCGCCGCCGCGTGACGCGCCGTCGGGCGAGGTCTGTATGCACCGCGAGCGGAGGACAGACTGTGGACGCTGGTGAGCGTGACACGGTGATGTTGCGCGCTGGTCTAGTGACACCCGTGAACTGTTTATCAGACTGTCCGATGCGACGGGGTCAGGTCGTATCGGTGGCCTCCGTCTGAACAGGGAGGGTCGTGCCTGGGAAGTGAGCCCGACGAGGCCAGTGTTCCCACGGCCTCCACCCTTTGCGCGTCATAAAGCCGTCCAAGTTCGAACGCCACGCGATCGGATAGGGCTGTTTCCGGTCGATAAAGCCGGCTGGCCCCGCCGCACGGGACTTCGGCGGCCGTGCGGAGAGCGACGCCTTGCCGCCACCGCGGGTCGAGGTCACCGTCTGCCGTCTGCCGTCTGCCGTCTGCCGTCTGCCGTCTGCCGTCTGCCGTCTGCCGCCGGTCGTCCGCAAAGCCCATGTCGTTTCTGTGCACACTTAACGTGGAAACGGATGTCCAACTTTGTTAGTTGTGGCGCGGACAGCTTGTGGCGGCGGCGCTGATTGGGGTGGTGTATGAAGGTACAAAGGCCCTCAGAGTTCCCCGAGGCAGGGATGAGACGGTCGAACGTGACCGGATGGCATGCGCCGAGTCACCTGGGAGGTGGCGGGAGTGGTGAGGAGACCGCTGGAATAGTGCAGAGACCGCTGAAGATGACTGGTGTAGTGCAGAGCCCTGCTGAAGATGGCTGTATGGTATGGGGAGGAGATAGTGTGGATAGTATGATGATGAAGATAGTATGGAGACCCGCTGGAGATGGCGGCAGTGGTGTGGAGATCACCGGAGATGGTTGGAGTGCTGTAGAGACCGCTAGAGCTGGCGGGATTGGTGCGGAGGCCCTCTGGAGACCGGTGTGTGGGGCGGAGACCGGAGACGGAGAATGGGCAGCGTGGCGGCGGCGCCCGCCGACCCGTGCGTCTCCGTGTGAGTGGACGTGCCGGCTGGCGGATAATTCAGGCGGACAACGGTGCCTCCGCGCTGCCAGTGTTCCGCCTGGCTCGTCCGATTCTCCCCATCACTGCACCTGGCTTGTAGTGGAAATAATGGCTGCACGTCGGTCAGCCTCGACCTCTCGTTTGGCCCGAATAAATGTACGTCTCCTGAGTGACGGCGGCGTTTGGGGGCCGATTTCATGGCGGGTGACCCCTTGAAGGACCTTGTTCTGTGTGATCCGAATTGGCGATGAATCTTTCTGATTGCTCTTTGGACGGTTGTTTATGTGATCTACCGTTTGGGTTATCTCACCGGTTATGAACTCGGGAAGAATTGTCTGGTAGCTCCAGCAGGCGCCACGCTTATGACTATCGCGTGCGGCACTCAAACGCATTACTTAGCTGCGATACGCCTGTATCGCCTGGGCAGTTTTTCCGAGCTGGTTCTCAGCAGACCACCGGAGCACGGTGGCACCGGAGTGAGATCGTTCCGTTATCAGTGCACAGTGCGATACCCGGGCGGAGCGGCCGCCGGACACGGGTGCGCGTCACCCGACTGATCAGGCCGATATCGGCCGGAGCCGGAGCCGCTGCGGACCCGGTCCGGGGCCGCCCCCAGACCGGTGACCCGTCCGCGCTCGGCCGTGCCTCTCAGGCCGGAGCCGGGGTCGGACGGCGCAGCGCGCGCCCGTTACGGCGCGGGGGAGCGGGCGAGCGCGGCGGGCGGGCGCCTCGTGCGGCGGCGGCGGGCGGCGGCGGCGACTCAGTCGCGGCCGGACAGTCGCGCCGGCAGCAGTCGCCGTCGGGGTGCTGCGCTCTCGCTGCGGCGAGACGCGCCGCCAGTTCGCCATGGCCACCACCGACTGCTTACTCAAGAGCCCGCAGATGGTGAGCGCCATCCTGCGCAGCCAGCGCCGGCGGGCGTTCAGCGTCGACCGGCTTCACCTGCTCAGCGAGTACGACGAGGCGGCGACCGAGGGCGGCAGCGACAGCGGGGACAGCGGCGTGCTGGCCGGCTCGCCGCGGCCGCCGCGCCGCGCCCTGGCGCTGTCGCTGTCGCTGAGCGGCGAGGACGGCGGCTGGCTGTCGACGCGCCGCGGCGCCGCCGACGAGCGCTCCGAGCCCACCGACGAGGAGGAGGAGGCGGCGGGCGCGGCGCGGTGCGCGCGCGCCCGCCACATGCTCGCCTCGTACCGGCCGCCGCCGCCGCCGCCGCCGCCACGCGTGGAGGCGCGTCGACCGCCAGGTGCAGACCGAGGATGTGTTCCGCACCGAGCTGCAGGTAACGGAGACGCCGCAGCGTCGGCCGCGGCGCTGTCGATGGATGGATGTGGCTGATGGAGATCGTTGGTGTCGTGGCGTGGGGTCTCAGTCTCAGAAGGCGGCGTCGACACGGCGCCGCATTCCATCTGCTGATTTGGTGTATGGCGAGATGAGGAACGTGCCGCCTGGTGTCGGTTCAGCGCTCGTAACTCTCCTTTTTCCGCGCGTGACGCTCGTCAGCGGCTCTGTTCACGCCGCGTCAGTGGCCAGATGGCTCGGCAGTGACAGGCGCTCATGGCGCCGGCGAGATCTTCATCCCGGCCGGCCGGCCGTCGTCACGCTCGCCGCGCCGGGCGTGACGGCGGCGCGCGATCCGGTCTCGACTCTCCCATGTCTCGGCGCACCGTCGTGCGCACGGGCTGGGCGGCTCGTGGCCGCGCCGGGACTGACGACATGACGGGCGCGATCCGGCTAATGGCGTCGTGAAGGCGATTTCTCGGCCCTTTCTCGCGGTTTCTCATCTGTTTGCGGTTGTGCAGCGCCGCGGCGTCGTTGGCAATTGGCGGGCGTCGCAACTATCCTGTTGCTTCACGCCGTCCAGCGTGACTCGTCAGATCTCGCCCCGTGGGACATTCCGCTCCTGGGGGCGTTTTCTCGTCGCTGGCGGCTGCCTCCGCGGGCCGTGCCGCCACGCGGTGCATGTTGAGCGACCGGCACCGGGATGTCGCTGGCGACTGCCTCGGCGGGCCGTACCGCCACGCAGTGCATGCTGAGCGACCGGCGCCGGGATGTCGCTGGCGACTGAGCGCGAGACGGCGGGACGCGCCGGTGTCCGGCCCGAGCCGAGGGACAACCGCGACCAAATCCGGGTTAAAGGACATGGGAGCGCGCAGCCGTAATGGGCCACCGCTGACAGGCGGTGGGGACCGTCTTGGTGCGGGGTTCAGAAGGTCGCCTGCGACCAGGCCCGGTCCGACGTAGACGACGTCATTCCAGTCCGACTCGCGCCTTCTGTGCCGCGGGCTCTCGTGTACTCGGCTGCCGTCGCCCGTTCTCGTGTCGCCGACGGCGGCCATGCGACGCGGGCAGGACTGTTGACGGCGCCACGGCTGGACGGTTCGCCATTGTCCGGCGCGGGCCGGTATTTGCTCGCTCCCTTCTGCGCCGGCCGGCCGATCGCAGCGCGCGGGGGTCGGAGCCAGCCGAACGGCGCCGGAACCGAACCCTGGCGCCGGCCGGTGGGAAGGTTAGTCGGCGCCGGTGGGAACGGACCGTCGGCTGGCCTCGATCCGGGATTACAGGGACTCGATGCTTAAGCTGGAGTGATTGTCAATAGTGCGTTTTTCAAGCTACCTCATGTGGGATGCTGTTGCAGGCCGTTGAAATCTGGAAGTGTAGCCTTGATTTCGCAAAATTACGTGCAGCGCAGGAGTGAGCTGGCTGCAGCAAATATAAATATCAGCGGTTAGTGGCTCCCCCATTGTTTCAGTGAATAGTTCGCATTCATTTGGACGCGGTTCGTGCTATACTGGCGCGTTATCTTGGACACATCAAATTTTACGTGCGGCATGTTCTTTGCTAGAAGGTGGTGTTTTGATCGGTGGTGTCTCGATCGGGCGAAGGTTGTGAAGGTAGTATCTCGGGTCAGCATGCCTTCCTTTGTGTACAGCATCAGTACATTTTAGCGTCTTGTGCACAAGCGTTTAAACCAGACCTGTTTGAAGAGTCCGTCATTATCACAATGGGTTTCCATGCTGGCGTTGGGTAAACTGTAGTGGCCTTTGTTCCGTAATAGCTAGAAAGCAGCCATCCTTTTGTCTTGCAAGCGTCGTGAGTGGTCTGGAAAGTCATGAACTAAACTGAGGGCCAGCGGCGGGTGCATTGTGTCCGCGCTGCGCCGCCTTTGCCCCGATCAAAACGAGCGCTTGTCTTCTGCTCAGGAAGCGGCAGAGCTTCGCCGCGATTCACGCGATGGTGTTGGTGATAAGCAATGGGCGGTATCGAACGGCTTGCCCACAGACGTGGTGGGTTGGCTGGAATTCATCGCCCACCTTGTTTGGAGTCGAAACGCGAGCACGCTCGGACGTCTACGACATTTGTAAATAGACTATCGGTGAGCGATTCCAGCCGGCTAGACATGTGAGCAAATTCCCGTGTGGACCGCTTACACGTTTGCTACCGCGGGGATGTGACGCCGTACGGTCTTCTGTCGCCACCGCTCCGTCCGGTGCCGCCCGGCGGGTGACGACCCTCGGGGATGGGACGGCGGCGCCGGACGCCGTCCCAGATCTGCGGCGCCGGTGGCCCGTGACGCGCCTCCCCTGTCAAGTGTGTCATCTCCGTCGGCGGCGGCGGCGGCGGCGGCGGTGTGGACCACCCGGCCGGCGCGTCCAGCACGCGCCGGCCGCCGGTCGCGAGAGGCGTGCCGGCCGCCGAGCCGCGTGCTTCGGCGCCCGTTACCCGACACCCGCCGACGCGATGCCGGCTTTATGCGTTCACGCTTCGAGTCGGCGCTTTGTGCGGGGATTGCCAGTTTTTGTCGGCGGCGCCGGGTGGAGTGATTGGAGCGCTGCGTGCCGTCGGCCGTCCCGCGGCTCCTCCGCCCCGCTCCGGAGTGTCTAATGACGCCGGGGCACGGCTGACTGCCGGCCCGGCGTTTCGCGGCTTTGTCCTCGCGTCCCACGGGCCGGTGCTGCCGCTCCGGTGAGTCGGCGCCGGCTGGTCCGCAGCCTGGCGGCCGGCGAGGAGAGCTGGCTATCAGGGCTGCTCTCGGGCCCGCTCGCCGGCCGAGACTGACCCCGCCGCGCGCGGCCTTTGTTGCCGTAACCCGGGCTGACCCGGCCTGACCCTGCGGTGGTGCCGATTGAGGCGGGGCGGCGGCCGCGGTCGCGACGGCGAGTCGAAGCCCCGCTCGCGGACGCCCACGCGCTCCAACGTAATGATGATCGTTCCGGTTCGTTGATGTGTCCTGAATACTGATCGGCTCGGCTCAGTCGCGGAGGTAAGCCTGCGGCGTGCCATCTTCCATCAGCCGGGTTCAAATGCCGCGATTTAGCCGTCAGAATGTCAAGGTCTGTTATCGGCCCATTTATCATGCTAAAATAACGGCTTACTTGTTCATCTGGGGGCTGCTTAAATCACTTCTTTTTTACATCGATTTAACTGGCAGGCTTAGATATTCACTGTCATCGCCTGGATTCGGGCAAAGCTAGATCCGCGTGGGTCGGCATTTATCCGGGCATGACGAACCGGAGATTACAGCCGCGTCGGTTGTGCGGGCGGTCAGCGCGCTGTCTGCAAGACGACTGCGTCGGCGCTCTCTACGTGTGATGGGCGGGTGTGCATCACAGCCTGGCCCACTGAGGCTTCCTCCGACCGGCGGCAGCTCGGTGCCGTCGCTCCATCCATAAGCGCTTGAGGTGGTCGCAGCGCTGTCGTTGCGGGAGGACCTTTGTCGCGGCGTCGGTGGGGAAGAACACGTGCTGGGTGTCACCTGGTAGCCGGTGGTTCGTCAGGAAGGAGGAAAACGCCGACGGCCACACTACCGACACCTTGATCAGGACGGCGGGCGTTACGCTTCCCCGCCAGCTCGGCCGTGCGATTACAGACTGGGCCGAGAGCCCGCACAGTCGGCCTGACGACTCTCCCTGAGGTGCGAAGCTGTCTGTGCGTCGTGCGGCCGCTCTCTGGCCGCGTCTACGGCAGGGTGGCGACCATTCCGGTCAGAGAGGACGGTTGCCCCGCGTCGGCGGCCGAGCTCACGGCGCCGCGGCGGTGGCGCGTGTCCGGCCCGCTCGCGCCGCCCTCCGTTGCCCCCAGGCCGGCGGACCGTCTGTGTACCCGGCGGCCGGCTCCCGCGGGAGAGACGGGCTGTTGCAGGCGAGTGCACGGGCGGCAGGCGGCCCGTCGCGGGACGGAGGTCCGCCCGGCCCCGCCGGACGGGATAGGCGCCGGATGTGTCCACATCCTCGTCTGCCGTCGACAGCTGTCCGTCCAATCAGCCACTGCCAGAGGCGTCCCAGCGGTGTGTGGTCGGTACCGGGACGTAGTCTGGTGTTGCATTGCTGCGAGGTTGGCAGGAGCGATGCCCCTCAGGTGGCACTCCGCTGCTGGCCTGATGTCAGACGGGTTATGTTCCACTTGCAAAGAATCTGCCTCCTCTGGCCTATCCGGACACAGCAATATTGGCTTTACTCGTGTCGACTGTCATCACAGGTAAGGCACACAGCCGTGACCTGCTCACGATAGCTCCCTCCGCTGGGAGCTGTGAGAACCCTGACGGCTCCGGACGCACGGCCGGCCGCGGCGACGCGTGCTCTGGCGGCCCATGGCGCGCGCGTGCCTGTCGCGGCGGCGTGCAGGCTCGCCGCCGGCATGCCGATGAACGGTGGCGCCGGTGCCCCGCGGCCGGCCGGACGGTGACCGCGCCGCTGTTGACCGGCCCGGCCAGTTTGTACCGCTACCGGCCGCGGCCCGATCCCGGCGATCACGGCCCGGCCAGCGCCACGGCCCGTGTCGTGATGACACGGCCGCGTGCCGCGCGCTCCCGCCGCGCCGGGGCTCGGCGCTGCAGGACGTGCGGCCGCAGTCATGGCCTCAGATGTTTGAGGCGCGTCTGGTATGGAAGGGCAGTGGGCGAACCGACAGGCAGGAGAGGCGGGTCGGTTGGCCGGGGAACGATGTCTCGGGTGGTGATCGAATTTCTGTGATTGTTACCACAAGTCCTGACATGAGGTGGCGTTTCGAAGTGTGAGCGCGTTTGGTTTTATACGTTGTAATCTCGCCACTTTTAATGCTCCCGATGGGCAGCTGTGAGATCTTGGGGCGTTTCCAAATCGACATATTTGCTTGGAACCAATGAACATTGATTATCAATTACACGGTGCTTGATCAAGCGTTACCTGATGTTCCGCGCGTGTCTCGGACGTTTGTAGGCCAGTGACCCAAGGAACCTTACTTTATCTTGCCTGTGGTCGCGGTCTCTGCTTCGCCGTTTTTACGCGTCGAAATCCACTAGCCTTGGGCGTCGATAAAAACATTCCGATCCATATGAAGAAGTGCGGAGGTCACCGCCGCGCCGTCGCGTGCTGTGGATGACGTCCCGCTCAGACTTGTAAGACAGAGATGGTCCCAGCATGTCACATCGGCATATCGCGGGCTCGAGAGACAAGACGGAGATGGTCCCAGCGTGTCACATCGGCATATCGCGGGCTCGAGAGACAATGAAGCTCGATCGCGCCGACAGCGGGGCTTCCGTTCGGACGATCCTGCATCCGGTATGGCCTCTGCGGGCTCCCACGCGCGCGGACGGCGCATCGCGAGAGCGCGGTCCTCTGCCGCGGCCGCCGCCGTCACGCCGGCGCCGGCGGCCGCCTGGCGCCATCGTGCAGCGGTTGGCGGCGACTGGGCCGCGCCGGGTCGGGCGCCGCATGTGTTTGACACGGATCGTGCGGCGGCGTGACCCGCGGTCAGCTCGGGTCAGCAGCGCCGCCGCATCCCGCGCCCGCGCACCGTTAGCGGACCGCCCGGCCGCCGCTGGCCCAGTTCGCCCGGCACGGGGGCCCTCGGACTCGACGGGCCCCCGGCGGGACACCGTGCCCGCTCGCCAGGAACACGGCCCGATGGGAGGGGGTCCCGTCACACGGCGGCCAGGCATGTGACACGAGCTCCTGCAGCCGCGTGACTGCGTGTGCAGGGCGGACACGTGCCGCCCGCGTGCTGCAGAGCCATTGAGGCTCGCGGCGGGGTCACCGGTGTCGGGGATGACTGGCGTGTACGGCGGGCCCGTGAATAGATGACCCACTCTGCGGGCGGACCGCGGGCCGCCGGGCGTTCCTGACCGGTGGCGGACCATTGTTTGCGACCGGCCCGGGAATGCGCGGGTGGGTGATCGACGGCGCCGTCGCTCACCCGCCGGGCCGCCCCTGGCCCCCCCGCCGCCGCGGCCGGTGGCCCGGGTCAGCCCGGGTTAGCGCCGGTCGGGCCGCGTCATCGTCCGCCGGGGACGCCGCTGGCGGCCCTGCTCCCGGCCGGCTCTTCTGCCGGGAGGTGGTATGTCTTCTGCGGGTGCAGATCGAGCGGCGGGGACGGGCTCCCGGGGCTCGGATCGCCTGGCTGTGGATCGAGGCTTCACGACGAGTGAAGGAGTGCGGCCGAGTTCCGTGATGGTCGCGCAGAGTTGTCAGCGCCGTCCTGCCGTGTGTGACCCCACGCACAGACACACCTGCTGCCGGCGGGCTGGCCGTGAGCTGCAGCGCCGCGCCTGCCCGTGCTGTCTGAGTAGCGGTCATGTCAGGGATGATCACCACCGCCTGGCGTGTCCGCCCGATCATTGCTGTTGCACTGCGCAGCGGGTCACACTTAACGGGCCGGGGACCTCTGCAAGCGGCGTAGAGCACGGACGTATCTGTTGGCGTGATGAGCCGCCGTGCCGGGCCTCCGCAGTCGCCGGCGGCGGCGGCGGGGCGGCGTGGGAGGCTCCGCCCGGGTCAGTGGACCGGGCCGGGGCAGGAGGTCGGCCCGGCAGTCATCAGCCCTTCCTGTTTGGCGGGTGCGTCGGCGGAGAGGTCGCCGGGCCGGCGCCGCTGATGGATGGCGTCCGGCCGGCCGGCGCGCGACCGTCCCCGCTACGGGCCCGCTCTTCAGTGACTGTCCCGGCCGGCCGGCCGTCGCCCCCCGCGTCGGTCTGCGCCGTGACGCGTGCGTGTGGCGCGGAGCGGTGCGCTTCTCTGACCGCGCCACTCCTCGCTCGCCGTCGGCGAAGGGTGGTCAGCGGCAGTGAGTAGTCTTTTCACGCTCCATTGACCGCCGCGTCATCGGCAGCCCTCCCGCAGTGGGTGGTGTCGGGGCGGACGGGAAGTCCCACGCACTCCCGTGGGAGAACTGTTGGATGGTGCGAATGTCCGGGACTGCTGTCCTTGTGCTGCGGCCGCGCTGGGGACGACCCCCATCGGGTGTGGGATGTCGGCCGGGGTGGGGCAGCGCTTGTCCTTTGCCCGCCGTTCGTCGGTGATCTGAATGTGCACGCTGTCCGGCCCGGGCCGCGGCAAGCGGCCCCGGCCGGCGTCCGAGGTTGTCTGTCCGTGGTCGGCGGTCGGCGGCTGCGCCTGACCCTCCAGCCGTGGAGGGTGGAGCGGCGCTCGGAGGCGCTGAGCCCCACTGTGTGCCCGGGCCGCGGCGACCGGGTGTGTGTGCGCGCGCCCGCCGGCGGCCGGAGCCGGGCCTCGCACGCGACACACTCGGTTGGGTTCCGTGGGAGACCGGCTGGCGGCGGCCGTGGGCCCGCCGCGACAGCTGGCCAGACCTTGTCACGGGCTGCCGAGGCGGCCGCGCTGCGTCTGGAGACTGTTCGTGGCGGTATGCTGACACCGCGTCACGGCTTTCCTTCTCGTGTCTCGGCATTTTCCGTGCGCCCGCTTGTTCGTGCGCTGGCGGCCGTTGATAGTCCTTTTGTGTGGTTGCTGTGGAAAGGGAATGAGTTCTTTGGCGCTGCGTGTCCCTAATGCTGCCTCTCGAAGGTCACCCACGGCTTATGCTTAAAGTCGCTGGAAGTTGTGGCCAACTGATCATGTCTAATGAAGCGTTGTGTGACATCAGCCGGCTTTAATTAATGGCGAAATGTCAATCACGTATGGTTTTGCTTACGTAAGAATAATTTTTAGTCATTACAAGATATTCGAAGATAATGTCCCGCTCTAATGTGCCGTAAATCGGGGACCTTGGCGAGCATTTTTAACTGATCAAAGCGCCGAATAATCTGAGCTAGACGATGACCCAAATTGATTATTACCACAGCATCACTGTTTTTTCCAACTCAGTGACCGATGACCACGTCACTGGTCACCCTGTGGTAGCCCTGCTTGGCTGTCGGACTGTCCTTTCGCTACAGCCTAGAGCGCAAAGTACCTTTCATCGTTTAGCTGCTCTCGAAGCTCGAGCCGCCAGCTCGTAACGTGTGGGTGGCACGGTGTGCCACGAGGCTGCAGGCGCGACGTCGAACCAGTGACGTCAGCGAATGTCTCCCGGCCCAAGCTTGTGCTCTCAGCGACACTCGGTTAGACTCCTCCCGACCAACTAGCGACCGTTTCACGAGTGTCGTGGTGGATCAATGCATAGGGCGCCGGTCGTAAGGGCACGTGTGGCAGCACGCGTTCTCAGAACAGCATCACTTGCCAAAAACCGCGTCTATCTGCTGTGACGGTCAGCGGCTAGTCTCCGACGAGAGGAGAGGCTGACATGGGCGATCGTGTCAGGACGATCTGTGACGCGTTAAAATGCTACGGCAAAGTATGTGTGGTGAACTTGAATTGATGTGCGGATAAGCTGAGGTCGGAGTTTTTAACAGCGTATGCAAGGTAAGATGTCAGATCTCAACTAAATCTCTGGGAAAGAATCCGGTCATGTCGTTTGATTTAAGTGCAGCGTGACGTCTGGGCCGAGTGCGCTGCAGAATACGACGTGTACGATGTCGAGTACGATGTGATTACATACAGATGGGTGAGATGAGGGGTGATAGTGGTTTTTTACTGCCGTTGTGTGTGTCTGTGCCGTGGCGTTTGCGCGCGCGCGCGCGCGCGTTCAGTCGCGGCTAGCCTGGGACCCGTGCTCAGTCGTGTCGCGTGCCCGGTCATTCCCGGTGTGAGCAGCGCCGACCCGCTTCGGCGGCGCTTCCCTCCTGCGTGTGACCGCGCCGCCGACCCGCTCTCTGCCTCTTCCTTCCGGTGCGCGCGTGACCTGTGCGCCGTGCGCCCGCCATCCGTCCCGAGCGTGCGACCCAGCCCGTCCCGTTCCGCCTGATCTCCTTCGCTCCGGCTGTGTGACCGACGCACGCCGCAGGCCGGCCCGGTGTGTGACGCCGCGTCCGCCCTGCCGACAGATCTTCTTCCGCTCGGGGGCGCTGACGCGGCTGGAGGAGCAGCGCGACGAGCGGCTCCAGGACAAGGTGGTGCGCCTGCAGGCGTGCTGCCGCGGCCTGCTGGCGCGCAGGCAGTTCGCCCGGCTCAAGGTAATGTCGCGTGGTCGGCGTGCCGCGTCGGCGGAAATACGCGGCGGGAATGCGGGCGGCGAGGCGCGGCCGGCTGCGCGGCCGCAGCTGTATCGGGAAGCGATGGTCACAAAGGGTGGACGCGATAAGGCTGGCCGGTGGTGCTCCGGCCGGCCGGCGGCAGCTTTTGTGGTCACGAGGTCACTGCTTGCGGTGTCGGACGGGCAATGTCCGTCGTTTGTCAGGGATTGCGATAATTGATAGCGTAGATTTCACAGTTGCTGAAGTGTTCTGACTTGCGCTCAGTCGAGTGATTAGTGCGCCGTTCGTGGTCAGCTGTGCCTGCAGCTGTGCCTGGAGTCCATGCAGATTGTCATCGACTTTAGCTGGCACTATGACGGCCCAGTAATCCATCAGTGAATTCTGCGTACGGGCGAAATGTTTGTTTTCTGGCACGCCGCTCATAGAGCGGCGCGCTTTCCGTCGTGCTGCTGCAGGTGGGATGGGTTCTGTGATAGCTGCTGTGAAACTGTGTCTAGGTCACCGCAAGCACGCGGCGTGACGGCTGCACTCGCTGCACCTGTAGATGGACAAGCGACAGCGGTGTTCCGCGTACTCGCCTATCCGTCTCGGGGCGCGCTTCGCGTGTCAGATACGGCCCGACAGGACCTCCGGGACTGTCCGTCGCCACATCTACCGTCCACTGGTCCAGTGTCCGTGCGAGATGGGGTCGACGCGCGGTCGGCGCGCCGCCGGATCACGCTCTGCCGTCGTGTCGCCGTGTTTGGGCCTCCCCGGTCCCGCGCAGCGCGCCGATCGGGCCGTCGCGGCCGTCGGTCGGTCGACGCCGTCCCTCTCTCGGGCCGCGCCGCCGGCGGCCGAGCGGCGCTCCCACGGCCGCCGCCGGCGCCATCTGGCCGGCCGCCGGCTCGTTAGCGGTCCCAGCCGCCGTGCGATGGCCGCCGCTGATGGAGCTGTCGTTGACCCGGGCCGCGTCGGCACGGCGCGTGCCGCCGCCGCGGGCGACCGCTACTCCGGGCAGCGGGGCCGGGGCGGGTCACCGGGATGGCGCATGTCTGGGTCAGAGATTGATGGGGGTAGGGGTTGCACGCCGGTAGTGGTATGCTTTGGGGTAGATTTACTCTCTGAAGTGCGCTCGTACACTTCCAAAGTCTGAGAATGTGCAGTAGAAATGTAGTGATGTCTACTGATACATGAGCGAACATGGAAGCAATTTATGATAAAACGACTTTGCCTAGGTGATTCGGGGCCGTCGGTGATCCCTCAACCGTTTCACGAAACCGATTTCCCGCACTCTATAAGTCTGTCGAAGGGTGTCGTCGAAGGGCATTCATCAGCAACCTTCCTGTTCGGCGCCGCTGACTTACTGACCGAACGGTGCGGCGCGCTCGTGACATTCCTTTTCTGGCTCCGGTCCAGCGTCACGACCCGGCGCGATCCGGGCTTAAGTTAACCGTATCGGGCGTCAGTGTCGTGTCCGCATGGCAAGGAGCCGCGCCTCCCCAGTGCCGGCGGTGTGTCGGTCGCCTGCTGGCGGCCTGTTGCCTGTCGCTGTGCGGCGGCGGACGGGCGCGCGCCGAGCCCCCGAGGCCGGCACGGCTAGCCGTACCGCCCGGCCCGCGGCTGGGACCGCAGGCCGGCCGGGAGCGGGCGCTGCGCCTGCTGCCGGCCGGCGTCGCCCGCAGGAGGGTGGGTCTGACCGAGCAAGCGGCGTCTCGGCGCTGCAGGCCCGGCGAGACCGCGGTTGGTCCGGCGGGTGCGTGTCGGCTGAGAGAAGGCTGCCGCTGTGCTCCGGACACGGCGGGACCGCTTGCCGGCTGGCCGCTCGCGCCGTTTGCCGCGCTCGCCTCAATTACCTGTTGGCCTGTTATCACGGACGTGTCTGACGGCTTCTGCTGTGACAGACGGCCGCACGCGGCGCGCGCGCACCGTGACGCTCTTTGGGAGGGGATTTCCACGCGCTTCCTAAATACGGGGTGCTGGTTGTTGATGGTGGGAACGTTATTGGCTTTCAGGGATGAAATGTGTGTGTTCGAGTTGGTGGGGCATGCCGTGTGAAGGATTTTTGCATGTAATGGACGGCCGCTCTGGAGTACATTTGCGGCTGTGTTTTCCGGCAGTTAATGACAAGGCATTCAATTATCTTAGGTTTTACTCCCGAGCGTAGGCAGCCGCTCGCCGCGGGATCAACGACTGGGTCTTTGGCGACTATCATTCGATGACTTTGCAATGTAAGCAAATATGTGTCTCGCTGGAGAAGTAGTATTGACCGTCTCCAGCGCGTTGAGTCGCTGTCCGCTCTCGCTTGTTTTACCGCACCATCCGCACTTGCCCTTTGCCGCACCACCGTACAATTGTTCGCAGTGTTTGGCATCCGTACCGTTTTGACGCCTCACCGTCTGGCACCGGCAGGTTCAGGACCTGGCCATCCGCTGTATCCAAAAGAATGTGCGCAAGTACGTGGGCGTGCGCAGCTGGCCCTGGTGGCGCCTGCTGGTACGCGTCACGCCGCTGCTCGACGTGCACCGCACCGAACAGCAGCTGCAAGCCGCAACGGTAGGTGGCAGCGCAGGGCTGTGGCGTGCGGTATAGGTGGCGCTTTAATCGCCGAGTGCGGTGGTGACTTCCTCGCCAGCGTCACGTAGCAACCAAAGCGAAATTTAGGGAAGTTCCCATAATGAATGTTAAGCTGCAGCACTCTCTTTCAACCATTTTGTAAAATGAATGTTAACGCAGCTCACAACAAGAACAGGCCCATCTAACAGCCATCTTGCTTTTTATTAAAAAGCACATCTAGGTGCCAAATGATCACTGCAGCCGGCGCGCTCGAAACACCAAATACGACAAAAAGAGCAACACATCGTCACCAGTGTGTTTTCAGACTTATAAATGCCAACATGGAGGAAACATTGGCCACTGCCCATAACCTAGCCCACTTTAGCGGCCAATGTCACTGTCCGCTGTACTTCACGGTCTCGCCGACAGCACATTTAGCAAATGACCCCAGATTTGTAAATTAAAAACACTTGTGCTATGGCTTTCGCAACAATGAGCCTCGAGGTCGCTGCACACGTTCAAAAGGTCTCATTGGAGCACAGCACGGAAGTCAGGCCCCGGTGGCTTCCGAGGCACGGTCAGCCGGCTGCTAGCCTGCCATTTGATTCAGACCTGTCCCGGTCCCTTCTCAGTCCAAGTATTCAGCCGTTGGGCGTGTTGTATGTGCAGGATAGACTATGCGGTACTTTGACACGTTTTGGCTGAGTGTTTGCTTGTCTGACTTCACCATACATGTGTGCTTAATTAAGAGATGAAATGGGTGCCGCACGCTTTTTTGGGAGCGATGGAAAGTTTGGAATGAATGAAGCGATGGAAAGTTCTGGCTGCAGTAGTATAGGGTCTGGGTGGCGGGTACAGGACAACGCCCTACCCAGTTTCGCCAAAATGTGACTTTAACCGTATGGAGTTGCATGCCAAAGGCTGAAAACAAACTGTCCCGCGCCCCTTCTCCCTCCCTTCTCACTTGTAACTTTGTTTGCTCTCCTTCGATCATTTGCCATGCAAGTGAGGTAGCTGTTTTATGTGTTCATTGCGCGTCGTTGCACATGAGGTGTCTGGCTCAGGCGCACGCAATGATCAAATGATCGCGGTTTCTACAGGAGGAGCTGCTGGCGCTACGAGAGAAGGTCGAAAAGTTGGAGAAGGGCAACACCGTCTACAAGCATGAAAACGACAAGCTTGAAAGCAAGGTGAGCATTAGTGTGCAGTTCGCTCACAGCATGTTCCCGTCAGCTGACCTGTCCCGGCATTGAGTTTCTCTATTAACCGCACGAAAGCCCCGATGATGTAAGAGCGTGCCGCCGCGCGGGAGCATCGTGCCGGGATGTTCTCGATGAGCCGCCGCACTCGCTCAGTGTTGTCGGCGTTCTCAGGCGGCCAGCGGCCTGTTGGAAGGAGGCTGTCCCGCCGGCTGTGCGCCTGCGCGAACCTGCATAGCTCATCGATACACTGATTACGCACGAAGGCTGGCAGAGGGGCCCTTCCCCCGAAAAGAAGCGTGGGGTTGCTGGCCGTACGTTAGCATGGAGATTGGAAGTAGCTGTGTGTTGCAGTCGGTGCTCGTTATGTGATGAGGATGTGTGGTGCTGGCGCGACGGTGGCCGCGGCGCGAGCCACACTCTGCGTCTGGGGCGGGACGGGAGCTGGCCTCCCAGCGAGGAGCAGACTCATGCGCTCGGAGAAGTCTGCTGCAGAAAAGAACGCAGGCCAGAAGCTTGAACCCGAACCGGCGTTAGTTCGCTGCTCCGCATTACCTGGAAGCTAGTCAAACTTTGACAGCATTTCGAAGATGGCGCCTGTCCGTTTCTTTCGGCGCGTTGCATCCTGCAACCGGGAGAAATGTTGGAGCTCGTTTGCACAGCCCTCCTCGTGCAGTGCATCCGGTACATTGGGGACGGGCTGCGGTGCAGCTGGCCCGTCAGTCCACTGCCGGCGCGGCCGACTGCGGCGGCCGGCCCCGACAGAGGCGGGGGAGGGGATAGGACGACAGAGACGGAGGGGGCAGCCCCAGCAGGTGTGGGGGTGGGATGGCCCCAACAGAGGCGGAGAGGGAGGGACAGGGACGGTGTGAGGGCAACCCCAGTAGGTCTTGGGGTGGGGTGACAGCCCCAGCAGGTGTGGGGGTGGGGTGGCCCCAACAGAGGCTGGAAGAGGGGACAGAGACTGAGGTAGGGCAGCCCCAGCAGGTGTGGGGGTGGGGTGGCTGACGGAGGCGGGAAGGGGGGGGGGTGTAGAGACGGAGGGAGGGCAGCCCCAGCAGTGTTTGGTGGGGCGGTCACGATAGGGGCGACGGTGGAAGAGCGCGGAGAGAGTGCGGCGCCGACAGTCCCGTAGAAGCGGCTGCCTCGACAGAACTGGGAGGGTGTGGGGAGGGGGCGGACAGGCGGGCAGTGTGGGGGTGGGGCTGCCCAGACAGAGGTGGGGAATGTGGGGCCGGCCGGAGCGGCACGGCCCTGCCAGCTGGCTGGCGAGCGGGCGGGCGGACAGCGAAGGAGGAGGTGGCCCTCGGTGCCCGCCGGGAGCGGGGGTGGAGATGAAGCAGACCACGGGTGCACATATTATTCACGTGGTGGCCCGCGGGGCACGTGCCCGCTCCTGATACAGTTTCTTACATTATTAAGATGTGCGTAGACCAATTTTGGCAATGATAAATTCGGGGCACGCGTACTAAACTTACAGGTCGAGCACACCCCATGTCGTTTTACGGTATGTCAGAAATTTTACGCGCCTGCGGCTCACTCAAAGAGTTTGCATTTGGTCTGGCATTCATCCATTGCGTACGCCGTCGGTTGGCCACCAGAAGAGAAAAATTAATTTAGGTGTTGATAGTGCTTTATTTACGATAGTGGCGTGGGAAGATAGATTGAGTGTCGGAGGTGCCGGTCTGTTAATAAATGCCCCAGTGATGAAGAGCCATAGATTGAAAATGTTATGGTGGCGTGGCGTGGTGTTCACTATTTATAGTAGCGCTAGTAGCGTTTCTCCAGTTTTTTCCCCTCCTCGTATGTGACCATCGCGCGAGGACTAGGAACGTGGCTGTTGTTTTATGGTAAAGCACACGATTGCTACCGTAATGGAGGGGTGTACCGGGGAGGGGGGAGAGGGACAGGCGAGGGCGCATGCGGGAAATGACGGAGAGGCTGTGCAGACGAACGGAAATAGAAGACCGAGAACTGACTCTGCTGAAGCTTCAGTTGTTCAGGATGCACAAGCATTAAGCTCTGAGCCTTGTTACCAAAAGGGAAGAGTGGGCGGGATTTCGTGGCGCGTTTCTCCAGTGCACGTGGCCATGAGCTGCCGCCAGCCGGCTCTCTCGGGAGCCTGGGCCACGTCCCGTTCGTGTTCGCACTGCGTTCGGCGGGGCGTTCCAGGCGGCAGGCTGGCCGCTGCCGCCCCGCTGGTCCGATGCCAGCGGCCGTCCGCGTACGCCGGCTCCGTTTTCTGGACCGAGCAGGGTGTGGTGCTTTCCGCCGCCACGCGCGCCAGGGAGGAGACACGGCTAAAACTGGTCCGATGTCCTGCTGTCCGGCTCATGCAGTCAGATGGAATATGGGCTGGTTGCGTGGGGCTGCGTGAACCTGGCGTTCAGTTTTGCTCTGCAGCTCAGCTAAGGTGTTTCTTACGCGACATCGCACGCTTCATTGTTTGGTGTGTGTGAGAGGTTGGTTGCGATCATGCCGGTTGCTTCATCGTGAGTCTGTTCCACAATGGTTTCAGTAAAGTGATGACAGACCATATTTGGTTGTGCAGTATGCACGGCTTAGAAAAGCATCCGTAAACCAGCTGGTGATGTCCTGGTATAAGGTACTGCAAGCAATCCTGAAGTAAATGTTTTGCTTAGCTGACCAGTTCGTCGACTTTTTTATCCTGTGTGTTCATTGATGTTGTTATCCTATCGCGCGTATCTTCAAACAGGCGCAATGTTTTCCTGGCAAATAGACCTTGTTGAAACGTAATGTGTCGGTCAGATAGTGAACTTCTAGTGTCAACCGAGTGTCGGTGCAATGACTTTTATAGGGCTTCTTCGTCAGCCGCAGTTTTTTCTCTGCCAGCAAGTCGTTTATTCTGGCGGGGACGGCTGAACACGTCTGTTCCTTTGCGCGAGGCATCGTCGCATAATCTTCGTTCATAGGGTCTGCTTTCAAGGTGGCCAGTTGGCCATAGGATCGCCGTTGGGGCTTGGCATCCTCTAGACCTCAGTCTTGTTTCGTGTTACATATACCCGACATTGGACCGTCCACAGTTCCGTCGGTGGTACGCCTAGCCTGCGGCGGTGGTCGCTCCACTGCCTCGTTCGTGGCACGCATACCCGGCAGTGGGTCCCCCGCAGGCCGCATCGGTGGCACGCCTACCGGGCGATGGGTCCCGTTCGTGGCCCGCATATCCGGCAGCGGGTCCCCCGCTGGCCGCATCGGTGGCACGCATACCCGGCAGTGGGTCCCCCGCAGGGCGCCTCGGTGAAACGCATACCGGGCGGTGGGTCTCGTTCGTGGCGCGCATACGCGGCGATAGGTGCGCGGCGGCCTCCGACGGTGGCGGTACGCGTCGGGCGTTCCGCGCGCGTCCCTGTCTATGTTTAGCGGCGACGGCCGGGCGGGCGGCGCCGCCAGCTCGGCCGCGGACAGTGGGCCCGCGCGCAGCCGGGGTCGGGTGTGCTCCGGTCCGGTGGCGGCGGAGGCGGAGGCGAGGCGGGACGATGGCTCAGCTGGGGGCCGGCCAGAGGAGCGGCGGCGCCGCCCTGCTGAACGGCCACGGCCTGGGCCACCTGGCGGCCGGCCGCGGGGCCCGCTGCCGCGCGGCCGCTGCTGCTGTCGCCGCGGCTCTCGTCGCCGAGCGGCGGCGGCCTGCTGGGCGGCGCGCCGGCCGCGCGGCCGGGCCCGGCGCCGGGCCGCGAGCGCTCGCCGCGGCGCGCCGGCTCGACGCTGCGCGAGCTCACCGCTCTCCGAGCCGCGCTCCGAGAGCGTGGTGCTGGCGCCGGCCGGCCGGCCGCGGCCTGGCGCCCCTCTTCCGTGCCGTGCCCGCCGCCGACGTGCCCTACACCCAGTCGGCGTTCCTCTCGAAGAAGATCGACCAGTTTCTGCTTCGCCGATCCGACCACAGCACCGACGCGTGGAAGGCGCTGACGCGGCGGCGGCCGCGCGCCCGCCGCCGCCACCGATGCTCCGCCGCGGCTGGGGCGGGCGCGCAGCGCGGCTGCGCTCGTCACGCGCAGTCTGTACCGCCAGGTCAGCGACCAGGCCGACTGTCAGGTGCGCGCGCTCACGCGCGACCGCTCGGCCGGCACGGTCGCCGACGTCAGCGAACTGGAGATAGACGCCCAGGTAATCGGGTGGCGGGGAGATGCGGGGAAGGGGATGGGACGGCCTGTCGCCCCCCGGACGGACGGCCGAGGTCAGGTGGACGAAAACAAACGCCCAGGGCGGGTGGAACGGTAGATAAACCGTCCGCACCTGTTGCGCCCGTCAGCGGGTGGCAAACTTTCGCAGGCGGTGGAGCTGGGGGTGAATGGTCGATCCAAGCAGGTTCTGTGGTTTACCATTGCAATAGCTATCTCTGCGTTTCAGAGACATAGTCCCAAGCGGGAGTGGAGCTCCCTGAATATCTCTCGTGGTAGTCCTTCAGTTCACATTTCTGCGGCTAAACAAAGGTGCCGGCTGGGTGATCTGTAAGTGGCGCTGACGCTTCCGTGGGTACACATGGCCCTCGATGTGTTTACCGGCGGCGCATCAACAGAGCGGGATGACGGCCAGGTGCGGCGCCGGCGGGGGAGGGGCAGCCATCACCTCCCCCCCCGCCCCGCCCCGCCCCTCGGCCCCGCCCGCCCCGCCCGCTCAGCCCCGTCTCGGCCCGCCGGCGCGCGTCTCCAGCCCACCCGGCCGGCCGGCCGCGGCGGCTGGTGACTACACGCGAGGTGCTTCGGCCGGCGCGGAGTGGTCGTTTCGCGGGGTTACGAGGGGCGGCCTGGGCGCGCCCCGGCTCCGGTGCGGCGCCGGCACCGCCCGCCGCCGCCCGGTATGCGGGTCTGGGGGCCCGCCCCGACCGCGGCGCCGCTGGACTGCCATCTGGCAGGTGCCGGAGACGGGTCTGTGTCACAGTCGGCGTCGACGGGCGCCCGGTCGGCCGGGCGCGGCTGGCGCTGGCAGCGGCGTCCGGACGACCGCGGCGGGGCGAGGATAGGCGGCGGCGCCGCCGGCGACGCCTCGCTCGCTCCGGATAACCGGAGGGGCCTGTCATCAGTGATCACCGCCGTCTGTCGGCGATCGCGGAGCAAACGAGAGCGAGCTGGCCGCCAGGCAACACCATCTGCTGTCGACGACGCGACAAACCGTGGCCAGCGTTTTGTGTTACATTTATTTGGCAACGAATATCTGTCTAATTTCGGTGCTCGTTATCGTGGAACTTGCATTCAGGAGTTGTTAACGGAATGTTGACTCCATCTGCCCACATGACCCACCTTTGTCGAGGCTGCCCGCCGGTATGGTAGGCAAGGCCATAAAGCTGCTCCGTTAGTATGATAGGTCGAGGTGGCTTGTTGCCGCACTGTACCATCTCGGCTGGGTATACCGTAAACCACCAGGTCAGCTATACGCTTGCGCAATGGAGTACAGGATGGCGCCCAGAGGACGAGACGACGAGAAGTACGGTACGGTACGTGCGGTACGGTACGGTACGTGCGGCACACACCGCACAGCGTGTGGCCAGCGGGGCCGGCGGAGCCTCAGTCAGGGAGGGGGCCGACCGGAGGCGCCGCAGCCGGCGCTG
>NW_023596225.1:16376455-16420701 GCF_011947565.3 Pollicipes pollicipes
TATACTGTACCGGCCACGGTAACACGGCACCAGGTCAGATACTGTACCCGGCCACGGTTAACACGGCACGGGTCAGACACCGTACCCGGCCAAGGTAACACGGCACCGGGTCAGACAACCGTACCGGCCACGGTAACACGGCACCGGGTCAGACACCGTACCCGGCCAAGGTAACACGGCACCGGGTCAGACACTGTACCCGGCCAAGGTAACACGGCACCGGGTCAGACACTGTACCCGGCCAAGGTAACACGGCACCGGGACAGACACTGTACCCGGCCAAGGTAACACGGCACCGGGTCAGATACTGTACCCGGCCACGGTAACACGGCACCGGGTCAGACACCGTACCCGGCCAAGGTAACACGGCACCGGGTCAGATACTGTACCCGGCCACGGTAACACGGCACAGGGACAGACACCGTACCCGGCCAAGGTAACACGGCACCGGGTCAGACACCGTACCGGCCACGGTAACACGGCACCGGGACAGACACCGTACCCGGCCACGGTAACACGGCACCGGGTCAGACACCGTACCCGGCCAAGGTAACACGGCACCGGGTCAGACACCGTACCCGGCCAAGGTAACACGGCACCGGGTCAGATACTGTACCCGGCCACGGTAACACGGCACCGGGTCAGATACTGTACCGGCCACGGTAACACGGCACCGAGCCAGACGCCGTACCGGCCACGGTAACACGGCACCGAGCCAGAACCGTACCGGCCACGGTAACACGGCACCGGGTCAGACCTGTACCCGGCCACGGTAACACGGCACCGGGTCAGACACTGTACCGGCCAAGGTAACACGGCACCGGGTCAGACACTGTACCGGCCAAGGTAACACGGCACGGGTCAGATACTGTACCGGCCAAGGTAACACGACACGGGTCAGACACCGTACCCGGCCAAGGTAACACGGCACCGGGTCAGACACCGTACCCGGCCAAGGTAACACGGCACCGGGTCAGACACCGTACCGGCCAAGGTAACACGACACCGGGTCAGACACCGTACCCGGCCAAGGTAACACGGCACCGGGTCAGACACCGTACCCGGCCAAGGTAACACGGCACCGGGTCAGATACTGTACCCGGCCACGGTAACACGGCACCGGGTCAGACACCGTGCCCGGCCAAGGTAACACGGCACCGGGTCAGACACCGTACCGGCCACGGTAACACGGCACCGGGTCAGACACCGTACCGGCCAAGGTAACACGGCACCGGGTCAGACACTGTACCGGCCACGGTAACACGGCACCGGGTCAGACACCGTACCGGCCACGGTAACACGGCACCGGGTCAGACACTGTACCCAGCCAAGGTAACACGACCGGGTCAGACACCTACCCGGCCAAGGTAACACGACACCGGGTCAGACACCGTACCCGGCCAAGGTAACACGGCACCGGGTCAGACACCGTACCCGGCCAAGGTAACACGGCACCGGGTCAGACACCGTACCGGCCACGGTAACACGGCACCGGGTCAGACACCGTACCGGCCAAGGTAACACGGCACCGGGTCAGATACTGTACCCGGCCAAGGTAACACGGCACCGGGTCAGACACTGTACCGGCCACGGTAACACGGCCAGGGTCAGACACCGTACCCGGCCAAGGTAACACGGCACCGGGTCAGATACTGTACCCGGCCACGGTAACACGGCACCGGGTCAGATACTGTACCCGGCCAAGGTAACACGACACCGGGTCAGACACCGTACCCGGCCAAGGTAACACGGCACCGGGTCAGACACTGTACCGGCCACGGTAACACGGCACCGGGTCAGACACCGTACCCGGCCAAGGTAACACGGCACCGGGTCAGATACTGTACCCGGCCAAGGTAACACGGCACCGGGTCAGACACCGTACCCGGCCAAGGTAACACGACACCGGGTCAGACACTGTACCCGGCCAAGGTAACACGGCACCGGGTCAGACACTGTACCGGCCAAGGTAACACGGCACCGGGTCAGACACTGTACCGGCCAAGGTAACACGGCACCGGGTCAGACACGTACCCGGCCACGGTAACACGGCACCGGGTCAGCTACTGTACCCGGCCACGGTAACACGGCACCGGGTCAGACACGTACCCGGCCAGGTAACACGGCACCGGGTCAGACACCGTACCCGGCCAAGGTAACACGGCACCGGGTCAGACAGTGTACCCGGCCAAGGTAACACGGCACCGGGTCAGACACGTACCGGCCAAGGTAACACGGCACCGGGTCAGCACCGTACCCGGCCAAGGTAACACGGCACCGGGTCAGATACTGTACCCGGCCAAGGTAACACGACACCGGGTCAGACACCGTACCGGCCACGGTAACCGGCACCGGGTCAGAAACTGTACCCGGCCACGGTAACACGGCACCGGGTCAGACACTGTACCGGCCACGGTAACACGGCACCGGTCAGACACCGTACCCGGCCACGGTAACACGGCATACCGGGTCATATACTGTACCCGGCCCAGGTAACAACGACACCGGTCAGAAACAAACCGCACCCGGCCACGGACACGTGCAACCTGGCCAGACAGCCGTACCCGGCCACGTTAACACGCAACCGGGTCAGACACCGTACCGGCCACGTGTAACACGGCACCGGTCAGACAATGTACGCCACGGTAACAAGGCACCGGGTCAGACAAGCTGCATCCGGCCACGGTAACACTGCACCCGAGCCAACCGTGCCCGGCCACGGTAACACGGTACACTTCATCGGCCAGACACTGTACCCCGGCCACGGTAACACTGCAACCATGTTCGGACACTGTCCCCCGGCCACGTTGAACACGGCACGCAGGTTCGGACACTGTTCTGCACGGTAACCGGGGCTGACAACCGTACCCCCTTCCACGGTAACCGGGGCTGACAACCGTACTATCACGTCAAGATGGTGACGGGGCGAATCCATCGTCACCATCTTTACGTTCTCATCGTCCCTATTCCTAATGAGAAAATGCCACGACCGTAAAGGACGAATAATGTGCTAGAACTGTGCGAGAGCGGACACGTAAATATCAAACGACAACAAACGACAACCAGCCTTTCTGCACGAAGTCCCTGGCTTCCCGTGCGCGGAACGGCCTCGGCCATCTGCGCACTGAGCCCTCGCAAAATCATCGCCGCTCCCGTAGAGCCACCCATGCCCCTCCCTTTCCCCCACTCACGCCGAGTTTGGCGCGGTCTAGTAGCGACAAGTCGCCGGCGTTCTTCTTCTTGCGCAGCTCCTCGAACTCCTCGAAGTCCTCGTCGTCGGGCTCGACGCCGGAGAGCCGGGCGGCGCGCGCCATGAAGTAGGGCGGCAGCTCGCCGAGCGCGGTGCCGGCGCCCCACATGAACGCCTCCAGCCGCACCTTCGACATCACGGCCCACATGGTGACTGGCGCCGCGGCGGCGGCGGCGGCATCGGCGACGGCATCGGCGGCGGCAGACTCCGGAGGGACACACGATCCTGAGGGCAGCGGGCGGTGACGTCATCGCCCCGCGTCCCGCCGGCGCAGTATTGGCGCGGAGGCTCCAGCGGCACGAGGAAGACGACTCGGTGGCACAGATCACAGTTGCGCGGCGCCAGCGGTACGATGATGCGTTGTAGACGGTGGCTCAGTCGCAGACAAAGCACAGTCTGCAGCCCAGTGATGCCTATCGCAGCTGTAAAACACCCGGCGAGTGAGGGATACCATCGGAAATGGACATTATGGGATAGAATAAAGCTGAAGCACCAAAAGCAAAAAGATCCTCAGAACACGGACCGTTCGGTGCTGCTTTCCAAGCGTCCCGTTCGACCGAACGGGGCTAGCAGTGGGGGCGTCACTCAATCCTCGGGGTAGGGGGAAGTGTGTCGGGACGGGCGGGGGGGGGGGGGGCGTCACTCACTGCTCCGGGTAAGGCGGCTCAGGGAAGTCGAGCGAGTCGCACTCGTAGGCGGCGAGCGTGACGGCGGCGATGTGTGGACCCAGGTACAACAGGAACGTGTGCAGCCCCGTGCCCAGGCCGACCGAGCTCAGCACGCCCAGGCCGACCCAGTACAGACACCACAGCATCTGCTTCTCGGCCCGGCCGATCAGCTGCCGGCGACAGGTCAGCCCAGGTCAGCTCAGGTCAGGTGAGGTCAGGTCAGGTTAGCTCGGGTCAGATCACACGGTTCTTCCTCAGGAGGCACAGCGGCTCCTTGTCCGCCCGGCTGATGGGGCGGGACAGGTAACACAACCGGCATCGAGGGGCACAGAGCATACACTTCCCACTGACTCCCCAGAGGCACAACTTTACAGCGATGCACTTTCGAGTGAAACACTGGTAGTGTACGCGGAACCGCAGACTCCTCAAAGAACTGCAGCGAAACGTCTTCAACACCCACGCAGCGGACACGTAACCTAGGTTTACCAGCACTAACGGCATGCACAACGTTCATCAGCAGCAGGTAATCCCAGTAGGTTCGGCGTGAGCAAGTCGGCAACGTTCCCAGACGGCAGATGACCATATCATCCGGGTGAATGCATGAGAAACTTGGCCCTCCCGCTAATCTTTTGACAGCGGGAGACGCACGCGCTTCCGGGCGAGTACGGAATCATCGACTGAGCCCACGCCACCAGCTCAGAGCTCGGCAGCTCTGCCAGCGTTCCCGGTCCCTTCCCTCCTCCGCCGCGGACCTGCCGGGGGTCCGCAGGCCGGGGGCGCCGCCCAGAGCGGGCACTCTTACCTGCTGGTGCTCGCCCTCCGTGTAGTACACCACCACGGCCAGCGCCGCCAGCATCAGCACCAGTACCACAGCTAGCCGGTTCCTCCAGAGTCTGCCGGCAGCGGACCCGGGCGGTGACGTCACCATCGGCACCGGGCGAGCGCCAGCCTCGGGGACGCGCGCGAGCGCCGCCTGAAACGTCACCCCTACCCCACCCCCTCTCGCTGCAATCAGTCGATGTTCGCATGGAAACGCGGCCTACCGCGGCTAGGGCACCTGGCTAGCAGAGATTAAGAGCAGCTGCCACTAGTCATAATGGCGGCAAAGCACGGCGCGTCGCTCGTTACCAGGGACGGAGCCAGCTGCGGGCTCTGAGGGGCCGGCCACGCTCCGGACCGCGTACTCGGCGCATAGAGCGCTGCTCCAGTCCGAGTGGAGCCGGGTCAGAGTCCAGCCGGACCGAGCTGCGCCCGAGGCGTACTCTGACCAGCTCTGACCGAGGGTGTCAGACGGCTCTTCAGAATGCATTATCAACACTCGTGCCCCCAACGACAGGCCGGACAAGATGAGGCTCGACCGCACTTGTCCCCAGTCCGCAGTCGTACGGCCGGCACACTATGGTTTTGACAGACAGCGTTCGTGACCGCCTAGCCTCACGCAAACATCGCACGACTTTCCTTGACACCTCATCATGAAACAAGCGACGCGCCAAGGACTCGACGCGATCGTCGGAATCCTACCTAACACCGCGACCCACGAAACCCCGTACACGCCTACCGCAACCCAGCCGCCCCTCTTGCTGAGTGGAAATCCACACGGAGTCCACACTCAACGAGTGGGAGGCGTGGAAACTGCCCTCAGCGTCTTATGTGCATCTACTGCCAGCGGCGCGGCCTGCCGACTCACTTCCTGAGCAGACGAGCTGTCTCGATGAGCAGCTCTCGGCAGCAGTAGTGCAGTGTGGTGACGGGCCGCCGCCAGAGCACCAGGCCCTCGCGCTCCTCGCGCTCGGCCACCTTCACCAGGCCGATGTCCATCGGGTGGTGGCGGGCGCGGCCGTTGCGCGCGCCGGCCGCGGCCGAGCGCCGGTGGCCGCGGGACTCGGCCGCCATGCTGATGACGGTGCTGCGGCCCGCCTGGGAGTCGGCCGCCGCCTGCGCCTGTCGAGAGGGAGAGGCACGGCGCCGTCAGAACCGGCGTCAGTCGAGAGGGAGAGGCACGGCGCCGTCAGAACCTGCGCCTGTCGAGAGGGAGAGGCACGGCGCCGTCACAACTGGCGCCAGTCCACACAGACACGGGTGATCACGGCCGGTCTTTGTCCACACATACACGGGGATGTCGAGGCCCGTGTTTGTCCACACAGACGCGAAGTTGTCAGGACCTATATCCGTCCACACAAACACAGAGGGGGAGGAGGAGTCAGGGCCTGCTCCTGTCGGTAAACATGCGGTATAGGGGCTTGCGGTTGTACGCGGGTCACCACGGCCTGCGCCTGTCGACCCAGACACCGGCCAATCCCGCCGCAATCAGCGATGTAGCTGACGCACAAGACTCTGGACAGGTCGCCGGCCCGCCGCGCCGTACATCGTAACACGACAGGCGCCGTGATGGCATATTCACAGCGCGGCCAGCAGAGCCAAGACAACACGCGCGCGCGCGCCGGCACCAGGCGCACGTGGAGGTCCTCTGTCGCCAGCCGGCGAGCGGCGACGCGCCGCACCGGCAGGCGGCAGGGACTCGGACGATCCCGCCTGCAGCGTGCGGACAGGTCCGCACCGGGCCACGGAGAGCCCGTCTCACAGGCTAGGGCACCCACGCACTGGCGTCTCGCAGTCTTCGCCACGCAGCACGGCCGGACAACAAAACGTCTCCTGTCAGCGGCCCCGGCGCGAACACAGGCCTGGCTGGCGCTCAGCAGGCGTAACCGACACCTGCCCGGGTGTGCACACAGGTGGACGGGGAAGGGCGCGACAGCTGTGGTGGGCATCTGCTGATATTCACCGCATATACGCGCCACCATTGAGTCGACACTCGGAAAAACACAACAAACAGGCGACTGGGAGACGCCGCGGGCTGTTTTGTGCATGGCAAGGATGGCCTGTATACAGTGCAGGGCACATTAAAACAACGTCTAGCGCCGTGCTTCAGAAAACCAATACTTGTGGGCGACAGCAAGATGTGCTACGGCCTGCATTGACAGCCTTGCGACGGACGCCGCCACGCTAGGAGTGACATCGCATCAGCCCATTAAACTGCACCTCACGCTCACAGCGACTCCTCCCGATACGCCAAGCATGCATCCACCAAATATTCGGACCGCCAGCGCCCTGTTCGATGCAGCGCGACCTAAAGCCGTGCAAATGTCAATATTTACAAATCATCGTCGTTTTTCAGCGGCCGTGGACTTAAAAGAGCACTGGCCGTCTCCCTGCGCACATACACAAGATCAAGTCCACTAGGTCACGGTGGACGCACCCAGAGCTCCCGAGCGGAGGAGGGGGGGGTGGAGGGGGGGGGGGGGCGACGACCGAGTGCCGATCAAGGACGGGCGTTCTCGACAGATCGACAGACCCAGCGCCGGACAATCGGAGAGATCAGCCGTGCTATCGCGGCCCGGAGGTCAGGCGATCGGAAGGAGGCGACACGGCCGTCCCGTCACCATCGCCGCGGTCCGGCGCGCGGTGCCGCCGGAGCCGTGACTTGGGCCACAGCAGGGCGGGTACTCGCCAGCAGGAGCCGGGGCGCCGCTGCCGGAGCCGTGACCGGACCACAGCAGGGCGGGTACTCGCCAGCGGGAGCCGAGCGCCGCCGCCGGAGCCGTGACCTGGACCACAGCAGGGCGGGTACTCGCCAGCGGGAGCCGAGCGCCGCCGCCGGAGCCGTGACCTGGACCACAGCAGGGCGGGTACTCGCCAGCGGGAGCCGGGGCGCCGCCGCCAGACCTGCGCTCCTCCGCACGTGGCCGGGGCGGAGGTGCCGCGGCTCAGTGCGACTCCACGCGTCGCCGCGCGTCCTTGGGTCGGGCCGGGCCCGAACAGGCGACGCCCGCCCGGACCGTCAACACAGCTGAACTGGCACGCAGATGTGACGCCGTGTTTTGGCGGCGGCCGGCCCGGATCCCGAATCGGAGGCGCCGGGCGGAGCCGGAGATGCGGCCTCCGTCCCGCAGCAGACTGTTGGAAGCGGGCACACTTGACGTCACAACACGTGTCGCTTTACTGCACTCGTCAACCGTGACGTGTGCTCAGAATACTGACTTGGCCCGTGTCTCGGTTCCAATGCGGTTAGTGGGTGCGCTGACGGCGAACCACTCGCGGGCAACCGGGCACAGGGCAAGGAGCACTCTTCGACCAGGGCTGGGACCGCCGGCCTGCCGAGGACGACGGCTGTTGAGCGACCTGGAGCTGTTTGTCTTTGTTCTCATATAACGTGTGCAGAGACGGCTCAGACCTCACCCGAATAATCGTCCACCTTAAATTGCACTCGTAACAAGTGGAATATGCTTTCCGTTCACTCAAATGAGGCGCTTCAAGCTCTCCTTGTCCCAGCTTTTGTGTATATTCGCGTCTTAGTTACAACAGGCTGCCCTAGTTACGCCAACCACTCATTAAGTTCTTCCAAGTTTGTTTACAAGCAGCATTTGTCGACAGTTGAGCTTTTGACTCGTCAGTCGGGTTTGGCCATTCGCACCGGTTCCACAACCCGTTGCAGAAAAGGCGCGAGCCAACCCCGCCGCGGCACTCCCGTCCATGCCGGATCTCGCGCGAGGACACCACGAACACCGAATACCGTTCGACAACACGTGGCCGTGCTTTTGTGTCAACCCTGCAAGATCGCACGAGCCAGGGCTACTCTAACCGTGGACTCACAAGACCAGTCCAAAACGCATACCACACAAACACAGCGAGCAGGGCACTCGGACCCCCCGCTGGCCAGGCCACCGGGCGCCTCGCGGGCGGGTGTCAGCCGGCCGGGTGACGGGTTGCGCCGCGCGCCACTTGGCAGGCGGCTGTGTCCCCGCTTCACGGGTGACCCCCGCCCGGCCACCTGGCGGCCGGCCAGCCCCGAACCACACATCCCCCGGCTGCCGCCGACCCGAGGCCGGGCTCGACCGACGCCCCAGGGGCGCCGCTCGCGGGGCCCGGCCGCGCCGCGTCCCCTCCGGCCGGGTCCCAGCCCGCCACCTACCACGTGCGAGGGCAGGTTGACGACCGTGTACGCCGAGCCGTTCATGGTGCCGTTCGCTCCGCGTCCGCCAACGTCGCACAGCGCGGCAGAGCGCGGCGTCTCTCACTGCACACGCCGGGCCGCCGACCGTCGCGTCGGAGGCAGCCGCAGGACTGAGTGCGCCGCGGCCGGGCCGCGGGCGTGCGCCCGCCGCCCCGGACCCCTGACCCCGGGGGCGGCCGGTCGACGGACCGCCGATAACCGCCTGGCCGAGGGCACTCGAAGGACCGGGCGTCGGGGCGGGCTGGGCCGGGGAGGGGCGGCGGGGCACTGTCGCCCACCGCCGGCCGCTCGTCAGGGAGCAGACAGCCGGAGGGGAGGGGGAGGACGGGGGAGGGGTGCAACAGTCCAACGTCGAACGTCTCGAACGTACGGAGACGAGACGGTGGGTGGGGGTGAGGGGGACGGGATTCGGGGGTGGAGGGCGGGTACCCTGTTGACAGTGGCCATGCCAGCGTTTCTAGGGTGGCCCCGACATGAGCAGTTTGAATCACACGAACATCAGTTCGCCTTCATTACACCAGTAGCTCAAGAGATGGGGGGGGGGGGGGGGGTGACAGGCATCAAGTCCTGATAAGTAAATTGACGTCTTTAAGTTCCGCAATCAATGGCTACTTAGTTTCCGTCATTGCTAAGACATTCACACCAAAAACGGTGGGCGATAAAACGACGATAAGGATGACAATATCCCATTGTCGGGGCAAGAAGCAGGCAGAAAGGCCGCTGACCGGAGAGGGGTCAACACGTGAAACTAGGATGACAGACTTCCACTGGGCCATTTCGGCAAGTTCCGAGGACAGGCAAGTGCCCTGGTGTTTCACTGAGGGACATGTCCGACAACACATCCGCGGCTTAATTCCCCTAATGTCCGATCTGTCACATGTCCAATCTCACGTCTGAGTGTGACAACCCGCACGCATGACAGCGGTGTTTACGAAACCAAGGTCACGCCGACTGAATCCATATTACCGTTTTGTACAGCTATGACACCAATTATTCCTATGCCCACACGTATGGCCCCTACTCATGCCTATTGTCATTATCATGTCCATGCATCTACCTCTACTCGCATTCATCATTTTACCCCGATGCATAAAAGGCATATGCATATGCGTGCCCATCCATTTCAAACGGAGAAAATCTAACAGATTTAAAATGTATGCGCTTCAATATAAAATGGTTTTACCAACAGCTTTTTATCAGTGTAAGCAATTTCACTTATCACACTGGGATAACTATCCTACTTAGCTCGGGTCTTAAAACGAACTGGAAATCCTGCACTTTCAGCGTATGCTGACGGTTCTTATGTGGGAGAGGAGGGCGCAATGGAGACGTTGGGAGAAGGGATAGAAAGCAAACTAACGGTGAAGCTGTAAGCAAAGCAGTGGATCAAGATCGTACTTTGATGAAAAGCACACTTTGCCTCACACGAAACTGTGGTCAACTTCGCTGTGACAAACTTTCGGTTGATTCCAAAACTACCACTCGCCTTTTTTGCATTGACCTACGCTGTGCTAACACCAGCGCCGTGAGTGAAATCGGCTTCGGCTTCGGAAATCGCTGTTTTCTTTCCGTGGCTCCCAGTTCGGCTTCCGTTCAGCCATTTCATACAACCGACTTCAACTTCGACTTAGGCTTTGGCTTCGGCTTCGTGCAATTTCAAAAGGTTGCCTGCGGATTCGGTTGTGTCTTTCCCCATTTTTGACCGCTGACTGTAGTTTCGTCCGCGAACAATCCTTGAATTACGGCTCCTGATTCAGTTTCATACGCGATGTGGAACTGTTGACCTCGGTCTCATTAAGACGAGAACAACAGTCCGATCATCTCCCACTATTAACATCTCGTCTCAGCCGCTTTGAAGACCCGGATGTTTTCTCCTCCCATACCTTTCAGCGGTCGCGAAGATAGGTTTAATTTACAACACGGCCTTGTACACCAGATTCGGCTTCAGCGTCAGCCTCGTGATGTCAGGCTATGGTGGATGGAGCGGACCTTTTGTCAGTGGCCAGCACGTTGGTACCGTCAGAATAACCGCAAACTCGGCGCCTTCATTAAGGAGGCTCAGGTCATTTGAGAACATGCAGAATGATGCTTTGGTATTGAGGCAGCAATGCGCGCTTCTTGCGAGAAGTGTTAGCATTCTGGGAGTTAGCTGTAGCGTGCAAGGATGCTTGCATCCCTGCATGCTACAGCTAACTCCCAAACGTCTTACCATAAGTGAAAATTTAGTATGTGACTTGGAATGAAATGGGCCTCTGACTGATACTTCAGGTCACGACGCTACGGGCCGCGATTCTTTACTTGACCTACAGCCAGTTCTTCGAGCCCCTGCGCCCTTAAACCGGGTTAGCTCCGGTAGGCCCCTCCCCGGGCCTCATCGAACACTTCCCTTGGTCGGCTTGGGACCCTTGCGAGCACAGTGCCCTCTGTCACACGCTGTAGAACCCAGACAGATGCGAGGCCCCACACCAGTGTAATTCCCTGCCCCCCCCCCCCCGCACACTTTAAACGTGATTGGGAAATGGGTCCTCAGGCCCATACTGAAATGGAGCCGACTGTGTGATACAGTGGAGCCTGATCGACATATAGGCCTATATCAGCCCAGGGGGTCTCCGATCGGCACAAAGGGCCTTCTGGTCGTTATCTGAGGTCTTCACAGGTCGGGCCATTGAATAAGACTCCGACCAGCCCTTAATGCCTTCAGACCCTCCAATCGGGTCCTTGATCGTCGGACCCGGCGGGCCCTTTAGGCTCTTTGGGCCTCCTCGAATACTGCCTCTGGCCGACTCGCGGCCCATTGTCAACACAGGGCCCCTGTCAGGCGCTGTGGGAGTCCAGAGCAATTTAAATCGCTGGCCCCAGCTTTGTCCCTGCTTGAAAACAGGCTCTTAGGCCCATGCCGTCAAGAGGCCGGGTATGCGTTGCTGGTGGTGTCTGACCAAAAAAGGCTCTTATCGGCTCAGAGAGCTCCTGATCAGTGTGCAGGGCACTCTGGCTAGCATTGGAGTGCCTGGCCCTGTAGGCCAGGGCCCCTGAATGAAACCTCAAGCTGGCCTTTCAGGCCCTTTGCACCCTAAAATTGGGCCCACAATCATGGGTTATGAGGGACCTTTTGAGCCCCTTTGGAACCTAAGGGGGAGGGGCAAATGCACAAAATGCCATAACAGTGCTTCTCATTTTCAACAAATTCCTACTGCCTAAAAGAAGTTTGAAATGGTTTATTATTTTGATACTCCAAATTTCAAATACAAAGACACATGCCTAGCATAACATCTAACACACACAGTTGCCTGTCCCAACAATCAACTGGCAAACCCAAAAAACTTCAGCCCAAGTGTGTAGATCCCGCTTGCACATGTCTTCTGCCATCAACTGTGTGTTTAATTGGTGACTTCTTTTAAACATAATATCTAAGTTTATCAGGTTGTCACCATCCACACTTTCAGCCATTTATCTTAAGTACTTTGCTGATTTAAAAGCTATGGCCATAGCTTTTACGGCCTCCACATGATAAGCCTACAAACCAAACACAGTGCAAACCAAAAGGAAGTCAAATTATATCAACATATATGTCATTATGCAGGTATTAGTGTTTGGCTGCATGTATGGACATGGTATCAAAATTATTACTGTGATGGTTTTTAAAGAGTTAAGTACTGATTTCACTAATTTTCAACACATCTTTTAAAACAAAAGGTGCATTTTTAGTTGTTCATGCAATTATTTACTAGCTTGAGGCATTCCTACATTATATTATGCATGGCAGCAAAACTAGGCCTGATGGAGCTCTGGCAATAAAGCTGGCAGGCCCATCTAGCTGCTTATTGGGGTTTTCATGAGTATTAACTGCAGTGGTCATTCAGGGCCCAAACCAATCAAGGATGTAGCTCACACTGGTAATTTCACACCAGTAAAAATCACACCAGTGATCTTTTCTAATGTTAGGTAGGAAAGTACACCTACACCCCATAACATAATGGAAGCAAAACAGGGGATAGAGGAGGAGGTTTCTAGCAGTGTAATGTTGCACTCAGGTTTGGCTGCAAATCAGTGATGCTCAAAATCTTTAACAAAATGAAACCTTAGAGATGTACAAATATCTTCCAACAGCAACAACATACCAGGCAGGTTGTGCATGTGATTGCTATTTAATCATATTTGCAACATGTCTTACAATAAAACAAAACCAACTCACAGGGAATTAACACCAATATGGCAAGCCAACACAGAGTAAATACATGTTCTTGTTGGCTCAGCATATCAATCTGATGCACCAAAAATTTCAATCAAGTTATACACTTTCTAGCTTGAAAAAATGGAGGGGTTTTCTATTTGGGTCATGTCTCTTCAACAGATGGGATCAGCTGGGAACAACAAAGCCACAGTATACACAGTACACAGCTTACCACTCCAGAACATGCACAACTTAAGACATGAAAAACATTCTCACCTTAAAACCGAACGCTCTAGAGTCGAGAAGACCCACGCTTGACCAGGTTAACAGTCCAGACGCAGAGCAGGAATTAATATCATCCTGAATACCTCAGGCGTTTAAAGGCGCGATTTACGTGCACGAAAACTAATCCTTATGCTCGCACAATTCAGGAACAAGGGACGGCGCCGCTTGAACAGAATGGACGTTCGCACTCAACTTATCATAAAAGTTAGTGACCCGTAAATCCACCGTTCCACTCACAAACTAACTGATTTAAATGCACAACACCCGACGGGCGGGCCCTCGGCGATTCCAAGACCGGGGCAAGTAATTCTGCTACGTGTCGCGCCGGTCGTGCATGATGCCACATTTGTCTACAGCTCAAGGCCGTGCTAACAGCCAAAAGCTGCTACCATAGAAATCAGCTGATAAAACCATAACCCTGATATTTTTGTTGGTGCTACATCTTCTGGATCGTTATGAGCATTTTGGTGTCTTTGATTACAATTTTGGGCAGTTTTAAAATCACGATCAAACAAAGCCAACTCCAGAATCAATGACTGCATATTTGTTCTTTTGGGCCCGAGGGCTACGTATTCTGCCATAGGTATTCATGTATCAGCATCCTGCGATATCCAGCTCTCAGAATGCTAAATTTTAACCATCTCTTGTGACATTTTTTATAAGTATTACAGCAGAGTAAAATGATGGATCGAGCGTAGGTACAGCTAATGAGACGAGACTGGTGTATGTGATTCATATGTGACCAGCTGGCCAAGCAATGGAAAGTGAGGAAGCTTTTGAACAACATGCTACAGAGAGGGTATTAGCACGTACAACTAATGGCGCGAAGAATACTTTTAAGACGTGCACTGTGCATCAATGTTTGATCGTCGGCCTATAACGATTTCTTTGTGGACTGTTTGGTGTTTACAGCGCAGTTTGCTGTCGGAAATAATTTAGTACGTTTTATTGGGTAGTTCATTGTAAGTTTTCCTTTTGGTGTTGGGTAAGGGTGCCTTGGGGGTGCCTCTTTTTAGTACCGTTCACTGTATTGTTCTGTTCACTGTGCTTGTCAGCGTAGGGAGCTTCCTGTTCTGTTCTTTACTTCTGGCGCATTCAGTTCTTGAACATGTAGCGTGTACCGAATCTGCCTAAAATAAGTTCGGTACATCAGACACTAGACACTTGAAATCGGTGGGCTAGACCTCCCGTGCATGTGCACTGAATGCAGGCTAGGCCAAATTGTACTTAATCTAATCTTGGTTTGTTGGAAGGACTCCCTTAGGAGGTTCTTTGGCCAGAAATTGTCACTGAAATATCAATATTTTCAGGGAAAGCAACTATCCATGCTCTGATGAGGATGGTGATTGTGCACTATGCTGAGCACTGGTCCTCAATTTGCATACTCTAGAATAAGGCACATTCTGCAATGTCACTGCTGCCCAGGACATGATCAGCATGGCATGTTTTCCAGTTTGGTATGTATGTACCATACTTTGTGAAACACTATGAGCAACGCATGTCTTGCTTGATGCCTCCAGCTCGACATTATCATTTTTCAGCACCTTCAGAAGGATGAGTAGTGGATTTGTGAGCGAGGCAGATCTCCAGAAACAGCGTGAATTGCGCCAGCAAGAATGGGAGAAAGTCCGAACAGAGGATCAACCAATTGGTATGGAGTGAGGCAAAGATATGGCCCTGTGACTGTATATTGTATCACCATGTTGACATGCTTGGATGTGTGGATCCCTATTGCTTTCCTGTTTGGTGTGTCCAAACATGAAATGTCATGCAGCATCATAGATGTCTTGGGTGTAGCATCATTGGCATCATGCATCACCTTGATCATCATGCCATTCACGAAAGCTCTTCATATCCCTTATTCCCTACTTACATATTAGCAGGATTTTCATTATGGTATGTATAAAACAAATGTACTCAATTTTTTCATAAAAATAGTTCATGTAGCTTATACCACCTTATCAGAAAATAGATTGCCACCTTTTGACACTGGCATGCCATATCTGGTGAGGAAAACACTCACCAGGTATTGTACATATCCTGCATGTAGCAGATATGAGATCTGTAATATGAGAAGTACTTTGTGCATGAGGACCAAAAAGAAGCATGCAAGTAGGTATTTAGATCTCAAAGTAGCATAAATATCAAACCCACATGAAAGCAATCTTTAAAAAATTATTGGAAATATGTCAGGCTTGGTAAAAGCAGTTTTGTTATTAGTATTGCAATGGATTGGCCAACAAAAGGGATAGCTGCAGCCTTCCTGTGCTTGCTTGTACCTTATACACAAAATATGTTGTCAAAACCCAACTTAAAAAAGCAAAATGTGCTGATAAAAATTAGCCATTTAAAGAACAAACGTTAGGCTTAGTAGCTTCTTTATGAATGGTTTGAGATTGACTCCTTACTAATGGACAGTTTAACTGCACAAGAGGATTTATGTGTCAACATGACATGCTTTTATTTGGCATTTAACATGTTTTAAACTTTGCTGACAAACCTATTCACCATTGGGAAACTTGCTTGGACTAAGGACACAGTAGGGCAAAATTGTTTTACAGGTTTTGGGACTGATTATGCTCTTTTTGGACCCATTCTTTATTTTGCAATGCAATATATTTAACTTATAATATATTTGACTTACTGACAATGTACTTACTTTGATTTTAATTTGCAATGCATATATATATATATATATATATATATATATATATATATATATATATATATATATATATATATTACAAGCTGTGAGGGATGCCCCTGCATGGGGGAGGGGGCTAATCACCCCCTCTGGACTGGGTCACATTTTTGTGTGACATGGCCATGGCACTAAATATTTTCCCCACATGATGTAGACCTCAAGAATGACATGAAAACCATGGTGAGCATGAAAGTGAAGCTAAACAGGGTTATTGATGTCAATGAAGGTGCTGCAGTGATTGAGGAGTCATTCTCTCAGGTCAGAGCTGCAGCTAACTGAAATATGGGAGTTGCCATTGATCATCAGTTCAGCTTCCATTGACAGATTGATACAATGACCCATGAGTGTAATAGAGTGGTCATTGTCTTGAACATTGTCTTGCAATCATTATGTGATCTCAAACAACTTTAAAGAACATTGTGCTGGTGTATGTTGGTCCTGATACCAATCCCGCACATCTGTGTATGGCTGCTGTAGTGATACTCAGGTGTGCACGCAGAAGATGGTCAATTTCCGCGCACCGATGGTGACAGGCAGAAGATGAAATGGTCACGTATGAACTGACAACGGCCGCGTGTCAGTTTGTGTCGTGTCAAATGGCCACATATGACGGACACTATCATACACCTGAGATGGCTAATTCCATAGCAGCTCACAGGCTCCCAAACTGTGTGCGCTGTTCAAACTGTCATTAAGATCGGACTGCCTAAGAGCGCTCACTGCACGACTGGGCAGCGTGCAAATCAGAGGTACCAGCACGACACTACGTTCGGAACGCCGAACTACTCCGCCAGTCCGCGCAGAGGCGGGGAGGGCCCAGCTGTGCTGCCGGCGCGTAGATTTGTTTAGTAGGCTGGGCGTCGATCCTCAAGGCGCCGGTTTTTCGACGCCATGTGTAACTGACAATGCTGTCGCCTTGCTTTGTTCCTGTGCCAGCGGCATGGTTGCCTTTTTACCATGTCCCGGTATTTTTAGGTACCAATATGTGCCAAAGTGAAAAGCCACCGTGTGGATATTATGGTGAATACATTGCCATCTCCACCGTGTCCCCGACATTTTTGTTTACCGAAATGTGCCAAAGTGAAAAGCCACGATGTAGATTTTATAGTGAATACATTACCATCTGCATCAGCATGTCTTGTATGCAGTTGACTATGTTTCTTCTGAATCAAGGTTTAAAGCCAGTGAAGAAGAACTGACTTTTACATTGTTAGTTCACATGCTGCTGCCATATGTGTGCTGTGCTGGTGACTGAATCATTGGATATTTGTTATGTTCGTTTTGCTATTATTTCAGAGGCTCCTGAGCCAGAATATGACAACAGAACCCTCTATGATCGACTTCAGGAGCAAAAAGATAAGAAACAAGAGGAGTGGGATGAGTCTAGAAAGTTCAGTAAGTATATGGCTCAAGCAATGCTCTCTATGCCTCAGAAATGAGATCATTTATTTGTATCCAGAGATAGTGCTTAGAAGGCTCATATAGGTGATATGTGGGTATCTTCTGATGTTGTTTTATGTATTGTATATCCTTTGGATAAAATGGACTAGGTTGAAGCTGAATAGTTGATCTGAGCACTGTACAATGATCAGGGTAGATAGGCCTGGAGTGCCAAGGTTTTTCTGCAGCAGTGTGTCATACATTAGGCTATCCCTCACAGTCCTACTACAGAAGGCTCGTGTAAAAACTAAAGTAATGAGCTTGACAATGATGATAATTGGTCCATACTTTATGCCATATACATCACCAGTACTTAGCTTGATGCCGAGAAGCAAGCCATGATGTTGGACTAGTGCTTTTGGGTGTAACATCTCTGAAATATTGAGGGGGTGCCGGTAGTATAGTGGTTAACGCGTCTGCGTTAACCACTGCGCGTCTGGGAAACCAGAGGTACGGGATTCGATTCCCAGCGGTGCCCGCCCTTCCTGCCAGGGTGAGAGGCAGGCGACGCCATATAGCCTCAGCAGCTGAGTGCGTCGTAAACCCCCAATAACGCACACATCTCTGAAATGTTTAGATTGTTTATGGTGCCAGGGGGCGATGCCAGGTTACAGGTGACTGCAACGCCCTGCCTCTTGATCGGCAACAGATGGTGAGACAGCCATGAGTGGGAGTGCTGGAATGAAAAAACCGAGTCATGGTGGGCATCTGTGTGTGTGTTAAAAGATTTACTCGTTGTCTCCTTTTTGTCGCCCCATCTCGTTGTAAAATCCCGTGTGCGCTCTTGTGTGGTGGTGCACTCTGATTTCGGTTTTCGTTAGGTGGTTTCAACGTCATGACAGCCTTTTTCTTTTTGCGCATCTAACCCGCACTTTCTGTGCTGGTCCATGAATTCTGAATATATGTATGGAATTTTATTGACACGTGCTTCACTGGACTCGTTAAGACCATTTCCTTGCAGTAGCATGACGTGTTCCTGAGTCCCCATTGTTACTACGTCAGAAGAGCAATGCCAGTTGGGCGGACTGGTATGACCAAAAGATTGTGGCATACCACGCGTTGCGTTGACACGTGCCCGTCGCACATCGGCCCAAGCGTCGGGGGTTCTGTCATGGACTAAAGAGCGGTGTTTCCGGTCGGCGTGACGTGTTTTGCTGTGCTAGTTGTGAACCTCCGATAAACAGTGAGTTGTGAACCTCCGATAAACAGTGAGAAACCTTGAGCGTGTCGAGTTGCCACGTGTCGACAACATAATGTGTGTGTGCTGGTCTCCTTTTCTGCGTGGTAAATGACTTTGTTTGATTGCAGAGAACCAGATAAAGAACCTGGATGAAGATGAATGCAATTTCCTCGACATGGTTGACAAAACGAAATCTGATCAGGAGGTCAAAATAAGGAAGGAAGAAAACAGAGAACTGGAAGAATTCAGGTACGTGTTCAAAGCCACTGAGGAGCGAATTTTATCTGCACACAAAACAAAAATACTTACGTTGGACGTTGATGTAGCGCGTTCTTTGTAAGCAGTGATGTGTTCAAACACAGTCCAAAACAGTACCCTTTAGTCACAGGTGTGCTGTAAGCAGCTTCACTTCCGCGATTTCACATGTGTTATTTTCGCCACGGGCAAGGTTACGTGGCGTGAGTTATGCTCGTGAACGCAGTGCTCGTGTCGCACGTGTAGAACAGATCCTGACTGCTCTTCATCAAATGATTAACCCAATGCGCCTTTGATGAATTTGGCTCCCATCCCGTGCCGAGGAATGCAGGAGTATACTGGCGATCGATTTTGGAGAACGAGGTCTCAAGAGAAGGCCTGTGGAATGAGCTAACCTTCGCTGGAGTAAAAACAAAAACCTTAAAGCGTCGGTGACGTACTCAGTACGTCCAAATGCTGTAGGCGCGTGTGTTACCTGGGCATCGCGGTGCGTGCCCCGCGGCCGGCAGGAAGGAGCAGGCGTCGGCGGAGGAGCGGGCCGAGGAGCAGCGTCTGAAGGCGGAGGTGCAGCGGACAGCGGCGGCGCCAGCCCGACCGGCCGGCACCAAACGCTCGCAGAGCCAGCTGCTGGCCGGCGTGGTGAAGCGGCGGGCGCGCGAGCCCGACCCGGCCCGGCCCCGGCCCCGGCCCCGGCCGCGGCTGCGGCTGCGGCTGCGGCTGCGGAGGGCGAGAGGAAGGCCTAGCGCTGACGGTGGGTGTCCCGCTCCAGCAACGTTTGTCCGCCCGGACGGGTCCGCTGCAGCAGGCTCTCGACGCTGGCAAAGTCTCTGTCGAAACTTTTGGTATCTGGGGAGGTCTCTAGACTGTGGTGGAGCCCCTAGACTCTGACCGGTTCTCTGGGGTCTGGTGGGCCTTTGGCGGAACCTCTGGGCTCTGGCTGAACCTATGGGCTCCGAGAACGTGTCTGGGCTCTGGCTGAATGTATGGGTCCTATCGGGGCCTCTGGTGCAACCTCTGAACAGTGGGAGGATCTGTGGGCTCTGGCAAAGACTCTCGGGCGGTGGAGAGGCGGAGGAGAGATTTTTATTTGAAATGCCAAGTACTACGTCCATTCTGTCCTCAGCAAGCAGAACGCCGTGCGTTTAATCTCCCAGCTGGAATGATGCTTCACTGCTAATTCTTGTTCTGAAACATTGCGTATGCATGCATGGGGCTGGTAATGCATGCCGCTCATTTTTTAGAAAGTATTTAGTATATGAAGTGTTAGCCCCGGTCATTGCGGAAAAGCGCGGCGGCGTCTCTCTCCACCGTTGGGGTTACTCATTGGCATACACCCGGGACAGTGGTGGCATCTGGAAGCGCCTAGCGCTGCTGGTAGTGTGCACGCATCGGGTACTCACTGACTGTAGAAACTAATAGAGTTGTCATCCTGAAATCGTGACTGAGTCGATTTTCAATGCCAAATTCATCGCAGTTCACTACTTGTGGGGCTGGATGTTACGAGCGAGAAGACCAAGTGACGAGAGCAGAAATTGTCCCGGGGTACCTGGGAAAATAGAAGGGCTCGCTGCGAAAGCGAGTGACGTCTCCATGCCTCAACCGCAGCGCATCTGCAGCGTCAGGCACTCTTGAAGTGGAGCGTTCTTGTCCAGTTTATGAACGATTCACTTCTAGTCCATGCTTCTCGGCAGTGGTTCCGGCTGCAACACCGCCCCGTTGCATGACTCCGATATTCCCAGCGGCCTGACCTTTGGGCACTGCGTGCCTGCCGCGTCCACACGACCAGTCAACGATACCCACCAACCACACACTTCGAGCGCACTTCGACCGGACCCGTCGCCGCGCTCCGGCACACGACAGCCGGCCCCACCCGGACAGCCGGCCGTTGCCTCCGTCCTGAAGTCCCGCTCGTTTCAGAGTCAGCGACAGGCGGCGGCGGCGGTCGTGTTCCCCTCGGCGCTGCGCTGCGCCGGCGTGCTCCCCGGCGTCGGCGCCTACACGGACTCGAGTGACTCGGACTCCGATGCCTCCAGCGACATCTCGTGGCCGAAGCCGGCCAAGATCGTGGTCAGCTCGGCCAGCACGGCCGAGTCGCACAAGGGCCACGGCGCCGGCTGCGGCGCCAACTGCAAGGGATGAGCCGTGCCGCCGCTTGGCGCGTGGGGACGGTGACCGCCCCTGCCGCTGGCTGTGCTGGCGTAGAGACGACCTGCCGAGGCTGTGGTGCGGCCTGTGATGTGGACGCGCTCAGGTCGGCGTGGGTGGAAGGTGGAGCGTGGACTATGCGGCGGCGGTGGAGGTTCGCTGTGCAGGAGATCACGTGCGTCTCCCGTCCGTGGTGTTCGGGTCTGAGTCTCGCCCGAGAGTGAAGCCGCTCTTCTGGTAGCGACAGTCGTGCTGATATAGCTCGATGTCTGAAATCGTTCCTGGCAATGCGAGAGGTGCCTTGTCGGAACGGAAGTCGTTTTGGTGACTTGCCAGGCAGTCCTAGTGGTCGAAGGAGACAGCGGACCACGAGACAGTGAGCTGGGAGTTGTGGCAGATCACTGTGGGGGGGGGGGGGGGGGCAGCCTACGAAGGCCCGGATACGTGGTGACAATGGCTTGAAGTGGGGCGATGTGGGTTAGCAGCGCCCCGATGCGGATTGTGAGCGCGTCTTCTGCGTACCCTCCGCTCACCGTTACCTCGCATCACTTCTGTTAAGCCTGCGACTCATGTCCACTCGCGTTAGTGAGCTATGAGCACCGGATACAATACCTCGGTCTGTCTTTTGGTTGCTATTGCCTTGCGCGTTTCAGGTATATTGTATGCACGCAACGTACCTGGTTTTGGTTTGTACGCTAATTGTCGGGATATCTCCCGTACTCTTACCTATTTTGATATGTTACCTTTCGTTTAAGGTTCCTGTACAACGCTTTAGTCGCGCTCGTGGTGATCAAATATTAGAATTGTCTTGACCTTGGGTTCTGGGGACGCCTTTTTGTGTTTTTTTTCCTCCTTTCGAATACCTCATGGCAGTGGCAATTTTCCCCAACGTATCCAACTTGAAATACACTTACTTGTAGGAGTTGTTCTCATTGGGGTATGCGCAACACAACGAAGTGCGTGGAACGGCGGGCGTTTGCGTCACGCTCGGAGCGCTTGTGTTTTTGGTAAGAAGGGGCATTAGCCATGCTTTCTAGAATCTATATTCGATAACCCATCGTGCAAGCGGCAGTATTGATTAAATGGCCAGAAATGGCCCCACAAAAATTCAGTTTTACCCGAGTGACACTGCGTTCATTGCCCGAGCTCGGGGCCTTCATCGTTGTCAATCTGCATAACATAACCTTAAAGGAGTGATCATGTGGCATGCGGAACCTTTTTGAACGGTCATGCAATGAAATGAGCTTGGTGGCATCGAAATCCGATGAAAGCACATGGTTACGACCGGCGTAGTGATCGGAACACATCTATGTAAAGTTCAGTATTCAGGGATGGCAGTCCAACATGCAAGTTGCACTTGGAAACCACCCTTGGAAGAACTACGCTGATTGTCCCGGCATTGTCCCGTGGTAGAAAGAAAATCGTTCCGTAGGTGCACGCAAGGATGACACCATAGATATCAAGCTTAGCGTCAGAGGCGACTTGTAACCCCATGGAAAGAAGCATGCAAAGTCCGTGACCAGGCAACCAAATGTGTTTCTTTCGGTTTAGGAACGTGGTCTGCATTAACTCTCATCACGCTGCGGCCTTTGCTCCATGTGAGAGCCCGTCAAATTGACAGTCCAAAGAGTACGTTTCGCTGTAAGTCCTGTCACAATTGAAAGCATCGCTGCTCTGTATTATGGCAAGTTTTAAATGTAATACTCTACGGCATTGCTGCAAACTCGGGCTTTCAGCAACGAGAAATATACAAAGTGAATCCGGCTTTCCTTTGGATTGGAGCTGCTATCGATATTGGGCTTCGAAATGTAGAGAACAGCCTAAAACTAGCCAAGGCAACCTCATTGACGGGGCTCAACTTCAGGACCTTGCCCCAAACTTTGGGGCCCAAAATGTGAAGGAGGAATCCTACGCTAGTCGGGTCACCCCTGGTTACAAATAGTCCCTTGAAGCGCTTGGTCGGCCACAGGTCGGTTCCATGACCCCTGCGATGACCCCGGCCCATTAAGGTGCTGACATTCAGCTCGTGAAGCGGTCAGCCGCTTGCGACGGTCACGAATGGGAACCGAAGGCCATCCTGGTGTGCCACCCGGACGAGCCCCCCTCTTCCCCCCCCCCCCACGTTACTGCCGTCGTCACCTGGAGTGACGTGTCACGTCTGTGTGTTTGCAGCCTGCAGTGCGTCACCGGCTATGTGTTAAGCGTCTAACCTCCAAACCCTACTGCTCAGCCACGTCTCCCTGCTGGTGTGCGGGAGACGACTTCCTTCTCATTGCGGCAGCCGCTCTCGGTGGCGCTGGGATGTGGAGATTTAGCCGCACGGCCGGCAGGTGTCAGTCAATGAGCGTGGGAATCCTGTCACAAAGCCGCTTGCCCGTGCCAGGACGCTCTCGTTCCGCGCCTCCGGGTGGCGTGCCAGCCGCCGGGCCGTGGTCTTCAGCCGCGGTCTCCGGCTCTATGGCCACCCCGGCGGTGTGGCAGCCCGTTACTTCGAGTGTCGTCAGCTCGCGTGACGAATGGATTACCGTCACTTTGCGTGAGCATTTGTTGGGATTTCGTCACTCCGCGTGGCCATCTGCTGGAGTGTCGTCGCTCTGATCGCTTGACGGAGTGCTGTCACTCCGCGTGACCGTCTGTTGGAGTGTCATTACCCCGCATGACTGTCCGCTGGAGTGCTGTGTCGGGGTCCCGTCGCTGTGAGGAGTGTCTCGATAGCTTCCCCAGCGACGGCGCCAGCTCTGGTCGCCAGACCAGTCACCAGGCGGCGCAGCGGGCGGCTGCGGTGACGACGCCCCGGCCCTCCCCGTCCTTTCCACTAGCAGAGGGTGGCCTAGCCCGGACTGTGGCAGTGGCGCCACCTAACATTACGAATACAGGTGGCGCTGAATGCCTCCAACCTTTCCCATAAATCTACTCCGCCGGACACCGGCCAACTTGAGAGGAGCGTCCTCAACGCTGAGCGAAATCGGCTTTACTTTGCATCTGAATCGTTCGTTAAGTCCCAAGACATCGCCAGAACTCCAGACGAGTCGCGGCGCGTCGCTGACTCACTGGGGGTGATGCTGACGTCACAGCGGAGGGGCGCCGGCGGCGGACCGGACAGCCTGCTGGTTTTGCCGCGGATTCCACCGTCCTGAGGGGAGGGGGCGCGTCACGACTGATCGTTGTCGGAAGACGGGAGACCGCACAGGCAGGCGGGGGCCGGGAGACCGCACAGGCACGCGGGGGCCGGGGAACCGCACAGGCAGACGGGAGCCGGGAGACCGCACAGGCAGGCGGGAGCCGGTGATGCACGGGCCGGTGATTTGCGGACCGACTGGGCGGTTTGGAAAACACGCCAACTGCCGGAGTGTGCAATTCGTTCGCGACTGGCTCCCCGTGCATCCTTTATGATGACGGCGTGCTTACGTGATGGGTTATTTTAGGCAGAACTTGAAACAGTTGCCGAAGTCTCCTTGATTTGGTGATGTTTGCCGAGCGTCGGGCATCGGGTGCAATGTAGTCTTACTGCCACCAGGTGGTTCGTTATATTGCGGAGATTCGTTGCAAGCACAGGCCTGCTCAGCTCGGCGCATAGGGAATTCTGGCATACCATACACTGCTGGCTCCTCCACTGTCATTCTTGTCTACCGAGTGACTGTTCCACAGGAGGAAACAGCTGTTTCGTTCTAAGGGTCGCGATTATCCCGTTAAAGATGTGACGTCATATGAAACGCCCACGCACCACTCTCTAATTGTCAGCCACAAAGCATACATCCTGTCATCATCTGCGTTTAAATGACCGCTCTCTGTGAAGCGGAATAAGAAGTGAGGCTCGGCCCTGGCACGTGCGCTTTCTGGTGGAAAATGCATGCAGCTCGTGAAGTCATTATGAAAGATCATTATGAAACATCTATCCATTAGTTTGGAAAGAAGAGCCATCCCGGTGTTAAAATGCCGCCATCGTTCGCGTTTCCCTTCATCGAATGCACTGCATGCACTGATAGACGTGCCAGATGCGTTTCCAGCCAGGTCCTCCATGCTGCCGCTCGCGGAATGTGTGCGGGCGCGCGCGTCGCTCGCGTCTCTACGCGTGGATGGCGGCGATTGCAATCACGCGTGCGGCGCCCGAACTGGTCGCAGTGCAAATCTCGTGAGATCGGATGTAAGAAGCGCCACCTGCAGCGGCCGTCGCTCAGCCGGACGCGGGAGCTGGTGCCCCGGTGCTGGTGCTGGCGCCGTTCCCGGTGCAGGAGCTGCTGCGATTCGCGCGGCCGCCGTGCTCCAGCAGCGCCGATTAATCCGATGGAATTTCCGGTCGAAAAACACGGGATGCCAGGACGCTCTTTGTCGAATGGCCAGCAGGGATTCTCTGACGGATGCTGGTGAAGGGCGGTCGGCAGGGACAGGTGCAGCTGCTGAGGAGGGTCACTTAGCGTGACGACCCGCTATGCAAATCCCTCATAGACACGCCAGTAAGTAATTCGAAGGCCGCATCCTTCAATAAATTAGGATAAGGAACCTATGCTGGAGGGGTCCAAACGCACATAAGCCGGGAGCTACTGCGGTAAACGCACGTGCCGTGCGAAACAACATACGCGCGTCCCGACGATGTGAGGACCGTATGCAGGTCGTGCAATTGCTCCTGCATTGCCTGAGATCCGTGCGCTTGAATCCGTCTAACATTAATACCGAATAACGTGACTGTCACCTATGTGCAGTGCCGTCAACCGTATCATCAGCATTTGTGATTGTAGCCCGTAAAGTAGCTACGATTGTTCACGACAAAAATGATGCATGCGACGTTGCGCGTAAATAAATAGTGTATGCCGACATGGTTGGCATACACAGTGCAGGAGAATGTTTTAAGTATGATTTTAGAGATGCAATTTTAAGTATGATTTTAGACGCATGACTTTTAGTGTGATTTTAGACGCATGACTTTTAGTGTGATTTTAGTGGTATGATTTCAAGTATGATTTAGAGGTATGATTTTAATTGCGGCGTACTATACACGCCGTTCTCATTCCACTCTCGCTCTCACAAGCGGTACGTCGCGCTTGTAGCTGCCCCAAGCTGGCCACTTGCATTCGGCAATAGTCCGGAAACCTGCTTCCGTTTGGCATTATGAACTGCGGCACACGGCACCTTTCCTGCTATACCATTTCCCAGCTTTCGCTTCTTTACGTCGGCGAAATCCACCGGACAGCCGAGCTCGACCCGCGTGGACGCGGCCGCGCCGCCGGCCGGTGCGCCACCGACCCGTCGCGTGATCCGCTGCCGCCGGTGCCGACGCTGCGTGTCCAACCGCCACACGTGGCCTGCCAGACGGCACCCGTGGCGCAACGGCGGCGGCGCGTGTCGCAAGCCAGCGCAGCATTGGCGGCGCGGCTGGCGTCGGCGGCGATTGCGGCGCGTCTCCGTTCCGCCGCCATCTGGTGCACGGTCGCGCCGCCGTCCGCCGGCCGCGCGGCGCAATAATGCGACCCTCGCGGCGCGCGCGGCGTACCTGAATTGTAAATGTGCTCGTTTTCGTCACGTTCGCCCCGGCGTTTGGGAACGACAGATGTCGTCACCAACGGCGTGGGCCCATTGGAAAGCGACGCATGCAAAACACTAAACCTTGTTTACACTCGGCTGTAAGGGTCTGATTGAACTGAACCGGGTTCTGACCTGAGACCATAAAATCGAGCACCACTTTTTAATGGGGCACTGTAATGCAGTAGATGTATCCCCACAGAATTCACGCTTGGTATATATATTTATTACATCTGATATCATCCGAGCAAAGTGAATTGCTCCGCCCACATGCATGATATAGTCTGGTGAGCACAGAATATCTAGCCACGTCCAACCAAAAAGAACACCGCAGTACAAACACCAGTCACCAACGCGCGCGAGGTCAATGCTCATCATGGCCGAAGTAACTTCTGGCCCAAACTGGCAAACTGTGCACAAAGCAGAGGTTCTCCGCCCCCGGACAGCTCACAGACTGTAGCCGCCCGGTCACCAGACAGTTCAAGCAGCAAGGGCCTTCTGACCGCCACACCATCCTCACGCCAGCTGCCCTCTGTCCATCAGACGCCGCGCACGTGGGTGACACTCACACCAGCTGCCCTCTGTCCATCAGACGCCGCGCACGTAGGTGACACTCACACCAGCTGCCCTCTGTCCATCAGACGCCGCGCACATAGGTGACACTCACACCAGCTGCCCTCTGTCCACCAGACGCCGCGCACATAGGTGACACTCACACCAGCTGCCCTCTGTCCATCAGACGCCGCGCACATGGGTGACACTCACACCAGCTGCCCTCTGTCCACCCGACGCCGCGCACGTAGGTGACACTCACACCAGCTGCCCTCTGTCCACCAGACGCCGCGCACATAGGTGACACTCACACCAGCTGCCCTCTGTCCACCAGACGCCGCGCACATAGGTGACACTCACACCAGCTGCCCTCTGTCCATCAGACGCCGCGCACATGGGTGACACTCACACCAGCTGCCCTCTGTCCACCCGACGCCGCGCACGTAGGTGACACTCACACCAGCTGCCCTCTGTCCACCCGACGCCGCGCACATAGGTGACACTCACACCAGCTGCCCTCTGTCCACCCGACGCCGCGCACATAGGTAACACTCACACCAGCTGCCCTCTGTCCACCAGACGCCGCGCACATAGGTGACACTCACACCAGCTGCCCTCTGTCCACCAGACGCCGCGCACATAGGTGACACTCACACCAGCTGCCCTCTGTCCACCAGACGCCGCGCACATAGGTGACACTCACACCAGCTGCCCTCTGTCCATCAGACGCCGCGCACATGGGCGACACTCACACCAGCTGCCCTCTGTCCACCCGACGCCGCGCACGTAGGTGACAGTCTGTTCACCAGACGCCGCGCACAGAGGCGACACTCTGTCCACCAGATGGTGTGCACAGAGGTGGCACTCTGCTCACCGTATGGTGCGCACATGGGTGACACTCTGCCCACCAGACGGTACGCACAGAGGTGACACTGTTCACCAGACAGTACGCACAAAGGTGACACTGTTCACCCGACGGTTCGCAGAGGTGACACTCTGTCACCAGACGGTACGTGCAGAGGTAACACTCTGCTTACCAGACCGTATGCACAGAGATGACACTCTTTTCACCGGGCGGTACGCACAGAGGTGACACGCATCCCCCACGCCCTCCACACAGAGGAGGCCGTCCGGCCGCCATACAGTCTGCCCAGCAACAGCCGCCTGCCCATGAGACTCCACGCCCCACAACAGCCATCTGCCCATCACGCTATTCAGACATCAAGCGTCCCTTTGCCCATTATGCCATTCGCACAGCAGCCAGCTCTCCCTGTCGGTTCTCACTTCCCCGCTATCGCCGCATCTGCCGGGTCCAGCATCTCCATTAGCACACCTGCCGGATCTAGCGCCGCGCTGCAGCGGGCTCTTCCCCTCCACCGACGCGCGACAACACCGCTTGACCTAGTCCGTCGGCCGGCCCCTCTGCCCGCCACAAGGACTGGCCACACCGGGACTTTCCCCCGCCGGACTACCGGGCGTGGGACCGCGCGCGACGCCAGCTGCCGGGGCGTGGGTGTGTCGCCCGCCGGGTGACCGAGGTCACCCCGTGTGACGCCGAGCCCGGCCGCGCCGACTGCGCGTCCCGCGGTCGATACATAATCACACCGGAGCAGGAATACAACACCGCGTGCGGTTATCTGACGCGCGCCGCTCCGGGCGCTTCGACGCGCTGCCGCTGCGGGGCGACCCCGCCGAGACAAACAAATTACCCGGCCCGAGCCGGCGGCGGAGCGCAACGGTAATGACTACATGAGGATCACGACGGGCCGCCCCGGCTCGCCCGCACGCGCTGCGAGCGGATTTGTTCGCGGCCGGGCGACGCGGCGTGCCCGCGCAAGCCGGCCGCCTATCAGCCGCTGCCATCCGAGCGCGACGGCACATTCCGGGGTGTGCCCGTGGGCGGCTGGTGACGCGTGGGCGCTCGCGCCCCTCGGAGCGCCGGCTAATGCAACCGTGCGCCCTTCCCATCCGCGGTCTCGCCAGCGCAAGGCGGTTTAAATCAGACATAGCAGGCGTTGCGAAAAGTCGCCGGGCTGCGCCCAGTTGGCCCACCATCCCTGCGGTCACATTCACCACGCAGGCCGCTGTGCGTGTCTGGTCGTCGCTGTTGCACCCTCGCCGGCTGCGGCTCGCCGCTGCAGGGCGCGTCTCCATCCCTGACGCATGTGTCCCTGTGACACGGTCACGCCCTCTGACCACTGGTCGGCGGTCCGGCTGCCGGTCGTGCAGCCGACGGGCGCGGCCACACAGCGTGCGGCGCCCCTCCCGCTGGTACCGCTGTCACGGCCGGCGGGCGAGCCCTGCTCACCACAGGGCGGACGGCGAAACCCCGCCGCTGATGCCCGTCCAGAGGCCGTGTGTGTGTCGAAGCTCTCCCGTCCGCCGTCGGCCGCCGTCGGCTGGTGGTGAGGGGGGCCCTGTTACACAGCCACGGGTGTTCCCCGCGCCGACCCAGCCGACCGGTCGCCCGTGTGGAGGACCGGTGACGCAGACCGCCTGGCCGCACGGCCGCGGCGGCCGGCGCGGAGCCGGGCCGCTCCGCCCAGCGGCCGGCGCAGACCACCCGAGACGCGGCGCGAGCGTCAGTTGTCGCTGAGATCGATGAGCACAGCCTGGGCGCAGCTCTCGGCCGCGCTGGGCGCAGCGGAGCTGGCGTTGGCGCTGGCGCTGGTGCTGGTGCTGGTGTCCCGTGGCGCTGTCCAGTCCGGGGATGACTCGGATCGACTGCAGAAGGCGCACGCAGGAGCGTTGAAAACGAGAACACAAGCAGCACCGCCGGTTTGTAGATCGCTACAATCGGGTTCTCCAGTATATTACGAAACATCTGTGATTAATGAATGATGCAGGGGTGGCTGTGATTATTATCACGAATGAAGTGCGCAAACATGATGTTTTCAATGACTACGCACGATTGACCAGATATAAAACACGCCAGTGGAATGCCTCATCTGACATTTTTTGTGGGATACAGGCCGTGAGGGGGGGGGGGGGGGTAAGCCGATCAAAAGGGCCAGTATTGTGGCAGTGTAAACGGCAAAGCAGTAGCAAATAGTGTCTGGACAGCTTTGGAAACATAGTAGCTATTTATCCAATCATTTGTCAGATATAAAGTCCAATTAAACACCCATCTTTAGCCGAGATTTGAACTTGGGGAGGTTGTATTGCAGCGATTGGAGCGTTTGTCACGGTCCTCCACCAGGCCAGGACAGCTTAACGGTTGGCTGGCGATGCACCAGACCACCTCCAGCTGTGTCGGCCTGACTTATCATTATCATGTTGTTCATTAACGTTTCCTTCTAATGCGGCCAAAACATTCCAGAAGCGCCATTATTTACGAGGGATATTGACCACCGTTGACTGGTTTGTATTCCCGCACAGTTTTCATAGCACCAAACTCCTCAACTTGGCCCCAACCTTCTGGCGACTGGCTGTTTAAAGGCGGCATTAGTCGCATTCCGGTCATTTGCCTGCACCTCTTTGGGTCGAACACCGTGAATCTAGCAAAGCAGGATACAGCCGGTAGATTTGCCTACATCGTGCGGGTAGCGTTAGGTATCTATCTGCTATGACTGTCAAAATTTAATGTAAATTCTAAGAACGTCGACACGGCAGCTTTATTGTACCCGTATGAGTGTGAGACATGCTGCAGATCGCGCGGCCCATATTAGCGATTGTGAATCCACGTACTTAATCCACGTCACGCTTGCACCATACATTGACACCTTATCAAGTAATCAGAAACACTCAACGCTGAAATTCCGGTCCTACATTCAGCTTAAATGTACTGAGTGCCATTGCATATCGCCCGCAGATCCTTTAAGTCCGCCCGGAAGTGACTGAACACCAGTTAAGAGCGTAAATCCGCGTGAGACAGCGGACCTGCTCGTAGTCCAAGTATAATCACACAGCAATCCTAGCCGCGGCCTGCACGTAACTGCACCCAAGCGGCGCATTTCGCAAGTGCGTGGCCTGGCATATTGTGGTTTACATAACGTCGCCGCGCCCGACTCCTATCGATTTTAGAGCGGGGCGACGCCGAGGGGCGCGCAGCGGTGCGCAGCGCGTCACGCGGCAGGAGTGGGGTGCGCCCGCGCGGCGTACTCACGTGCTGGAGGTGCGCCAGGGCCGGGACGCCTCGCCGCCGTCCGGCCTCGGCAGCCGGCTCGAGTCCGTCCTGCGATGACAGGGACAACGTCACCGTTAGAAGGGCGAACGCATGTCGCGGGCGGGCGGGCGGGCGGCCGGGGGGGGGGGGGGGGCGGGGGGTTAGGCGGGCAGACGTGGGGCGTGGGCGGACAGACGGGCGTGGATCAAACAGGCGAACGTGGGCTACGAATCAGACGGACGGAAGTGGGGCGTGGGCCACACCGACGGACATGTAGCGGACGCCGCGTCGGGGAGAGGTTCGACGCAAACGCCATAGATAACAATCACCGACACCAACACCGTGAATACTAGTCTTCATTGGGTGTTTTCACGAGAAACGCATCGAGCTCATCTGCAGCACGCATGTCCAGAGTTGTAAACACGTGTGAAAAACACGCGGGAAGCATTAGTTCATGCGGAAATTTCATCGATTCAACGCAGCCAGCTTTAGAACGCAATCCTGCACTATGCTGAGGTTTAGGCCCCTTTCACTGATTCAATCAGCGATAACTTAAACGGACTACGGACCGTAACCATGACCCTCCAGTTCACGCTGACTACTCTGGCACCGGCCCATTCGTGACCCCCGGGCGCGTACACGGCACTCCGAAAGCGTTCATATCGCTCCGTACCAGCGCCGTGTTGTAATGGCGTTTCACCCATTGCCGGTCATTTAACAAAGCCCCATCGTCTCAAGCTGAGAGCCCGCAGTCATTTCACCTGACCTCAGCAGCTTAACCTCGCCCTATTATCTTGCCCTCGGCGGCATGCTCCAGATCTGACATTGCTCCGGCGACATGCGCCTCGTCTATTAGTGCGACGAAAATGACGGATGCGCAAACCTCAGTAGAACTTTTGTTCTGAAGACTGTAAGCCTTTTGAGTCAAGTTTTATATTGCGCTGTTCTCGTGGTGCCGAAAAGCCTGTCAGTGTGCAGTTTCCATCATGAATGAACCAGATGTTGCTGGTGTTGAACCCCATGGCATGTCGCGTTCCAAACACCCGGGATCGACAAACAAGTCCGACGTTGCCAAGCCCGCGGAGCGAGCCATGGGACAGGTCAGCCCAGTTTGTAACCGCCCGGAGGGAGCCGCAAACGTTTACTTCACACTCAGTTGACACATCTACAGCAAAGAGCCTGGGCTTGGGACCCGTCAGACGTTTTAAACTCTACGGCCCAGGGCCCAAGAGGCGGATCTGTCGCACGTCATCAACTGACGGCACGGGGACGTGGAGACGTGGGACCCATCATACGGCTGGCCAAGACGTGGGGCTCACCACACGGCTCCGTCCCTGCCACCAGTGTCTGGTGCCATCGAAACGACATGACATGGCGGCAACATGCGTCGCAGATTCGGGCGATCGTAAATCTCCCACGTGATACCTTATCGGCCTCCTCAGATACCAAGGAACGAGTGCTAGACCACTGCTTTCAAGACCTCGACGCGACAAGGCGCATGCGGTTTGGGAAGTCCAATAGGCACGTGCGCATGCAGCTCGGCGGTGTTTCCGAGACACCTCATGGAACCAGTTCACTGACAAGCGACAAACCTCTACGCTCCTCATACGAACACCAAACGTGGCACAGTGCCAAGCCTTCGTGAGCCGGTGACGACGCACGACACAGTGAGCGTCAGCTGAAATTATCGTCAGCTATCGACAGCCGTACCACCGCCGTCGATAATTCGCTCCACGCATCAGCTGCGACGAAATGAATTGGCCACCGTTGCATCAGGGCGTTGAAGCGCTCCAGTGACTGCATCTAATAACTGGGGGGGGGGGGGGGGAAACGTCCTGTTTCATGTAATTGGACGGCACGGAGCACCCGGTTGCGTCCTGGAAACAATCGTCACAGTCAGTTCGGCGCCGGCTGCTTGCGTCACCCCGTCATGGTATCGGGTCTGGGCTACGCCCTGCTGTTCGCCGTCCGAGCCCCGCCGCACGGAGCACGCTAGCTACCGGCGTGACGTCATACTTACGTCACCAGTGTTTATTTAATGGCGATATCAATAGCGCTACTCGCTACGCGGCTTATACATAATGCCCTTCACAACAGGTTTGGTAGCACCGGTGAAAACTGCATCAGCGACAAGAGCGCTAATGTTTAACGCTTCGGCTATCACGTCGGCTGAATTCTGCTCGACTCTAGCTACCGCGTAAGCTTATAGCAACAAATAGCGCCTACGCTTTTGTCAAAATAACCAATTTCACACCGGAATTCGTTCATATTACAGCGACGCCCGCAATGTCATCACGATCGTAGATGCGCAAAAAGGACTTCTCCCAAATGCGTCGCACAATGAGAGCTCTGATCAAATACTGATCCCTGACGCCGGCAACCAAACCCGTATTTTTTGTCCGCAGACAACTAAGTCGATTCTCTGAGCACCGATCATCGGGAATATTTACCGATTTTTGTGCGGCAGGCGATGCTCAGAGTTGGTGCGCGATTCTAAGCGCTGGTGAACGACCAAATCCACTGACGTTATCGGGCCTCTTATCCCCCGCGGCCGGGCTGTGCTAGGCGCCAACATGAACACCCTGGTGCTAAAATGGTACTCTCTCGGTGCCTGCACCTCCCCTGTAATGTTGACTTCTAAGAAGCGTGAGAGAACACCGCCCTCCAGCCTCTCGTTCTCGCTGGCAATGGTGTTAATATTGCAGGATGCAAGGGCTTGCTCTCCGTGCGCATAGCCCCATACCCCGCACTGGTCTGATACCATCTGACCTTCAGCACGTCCGAGCGCTCTGAAACACGAATATAAAACAGGGACACAGCCACCAGGGCCGGTTCCGGGCGGCGGAGTGGTGGGACGCCGCCCTGCGCAGCACCCGGTCTGCCGATAACCGCACCTAACCGTCAGGACCGGCGGAAAGGCGGTACAAGTAACGCCAAACTTCTGGCAAGATCACCGTCAGTCCGTGGGACCGCGGCTGAACAGAGCGGGCGGCATGGGCTGCCGCTAGTCGTCAATCCATGGGACCGCTGCCAAACCGAGCTGACGGCGGGAGCTGCCTCTGCACTGTCTGGGACTGAGAGGACATGTGGGCACCGCTACAGCCTGAACGTTATACCCTGGAGCGCGCTCCGTTAGCGCGGACTTATCAGGCATCATCCACTCTTGCCTCTGGTTCGGTGGTCGCTGCCGTTCGCCACCCGCTCGCCCGCTCGCGTTTCGTCTCGCACCGGCCGCTCCGCGGATGTAGGTCTCCGCTCCGATACCGTCCCTGTCCCCGCGAGCGCCAGGGGTTTACGGGCCGCCAGCTGACCCGCTGACCCGAACCGCTAGGGTCAGCGACGGGCTGAATACGCAGGGCGGTGATCTGCATTCTGATGGCCGACGCACGCGCCGGATCGGCGGCGCCTCGCCGTCGGCCGGAACGCCTCGGCCGCACGACGCAGAACAATGGCCGGGTCGGGGATCTTGTTCCGATCTTAATGGTCGTTTGGGCCGCTTGACAGCCCGCGTGATTGGCTTAGATACGACGGTGATGAGTGAAGACTGTCGCCGCCCAAGGGCGTGGCTGCAAATGGATGTCAGCCTCAAATAATATGGCAAAAGAAGAGCCAGGATAGGCTCCGCCAGCTCAAAAGGCCGCTCTCACATAGCATGCTAGTGAGTGGCCTTCACTTATCTATCTGGGCGAAGGTCGGTACAACCCGAGCAACAAGCAACAAACGCACAAACACAGCATATCGATCACACGCATGGAACAGCCCACGCCCGCCCGCGCACGCCGCGCCGCCGGCGGCTGCCGACCACAGCTGACGGCGCCTCGGGAGCTGACGGCGGCGGCACGTGGCGCCGGCAGCTGGCGCCGGGACCGGTTTGAGGTCTGGTCGGCGTGCAGGTGATGGGCCGCCCGGCTTTGTCAGGGGTCGCGCGGCAGGCCTGGCTGCAGCTGCCACGCGGACAAGGGAAGGGGAGGGCGGACTTACAGCGGTCGGTGGAAAGCCGGCGAGCGCTGGAAACCCCCTTCCCACTTAATTGGAAGCGGTGATGGTGACGATTGGTGGATAAGGGCGCTTCCGCTGTTTAGGCAATTTTGTGCTCTTTAAACGGAAACGAAAAAGACAGCTGATGAGATAATGCTCAAAAATGCTAGCAGTTGCGTGGCGCAACGCAAGCTGTGTGGCAACCGTGCCACATCGTAAAAATAATTAGCGCAACTGGTCTCCTGTGACCAGAATGGCACACCCAAGTGGCGCACATGCGTGTTCAGCGTGATTGACGGGATGAATGAGCTGTCATCGATGAGTCAGCTGATCAATCATTCAACACGAACCTCAGTTCATCGGAACCAGAAGGGTGTGGGGTGGTCGACCCGGGGCCACGCCGGCGGGGTCATGGAGCGTGCCAAGGGGTGGGAGCGGGCGGTGGGCGGTCCGACCCCTGCGGCCAGCCGCTCCCAGCGGGGCGGCGGCCCGCTGGTCGGACCGTGAACTGGTCCAAGGCCGGTGCAGCCCGCCCGGCGGCGCGCCCAGTACGAGTCCGCCGGCGGCCGGCCCGCTCCGGCGGGGACTGGCCGCGTGCGTCGGCCCCTGCCGCGGTGTGCCGGCCGCGGCGGTGTCGCAACCGCGACCGGTCAGCACTCGCCGGCCGGCCGAGACCCGTCAGAGGCCAGCATGCAGCTGCACCTGTCAACAGCCACCGACCAGCTGGACCTGTCAACAGCCGCCGGCAGACCAGACCTGCCAATAGCTGTCGATCGGCCGGACCTGTCAGCAGCCGCCAACGGACCGGACCTGCCAGCTCACCGACTGCCTGGTCACGAAACAGAGGACTGCCTTCCGACCCATCATTGGCACCTGAATGAACGCCTCGCTGGACTCGCCATCGATCGCTCAGGAATCAGCTGCCAACTCGTCCGTATCAACCAACGACCTGTCCACAGTCCGCACCGCCGGCAGCGCGACCCGCCAGCGTCCAGCACACGCGCAGTCTATCCCGTCCCGGCGGCTGGAAGCCGAGGCCCGCTGCGCACCAGAGGCGGCCCATCTGTTCCCGCTGCGCGGATCCCCGCTCGAGCCATGTCTGCCCCGTTGTCACGCGCCAGCCTGTGTGGGTGATGGCGACCGGCCTGGTCTGAGTGGCATTGCATGATTGAATCGCTATCCCATGCGGGTCGGTGAAGGCGACCGGCTCGGTCTGAGTGGCATTGCATGATTGAATCGCTATCCCATGCGGCTTCGGAGCCGAGGTTTCTTGCGCCGATCTGAAGTGCTGTTGTTTTGACGCATGCCGGTCAGGCACGCATGTTGATCACACACGAGCCATTCGTGAAGGACTCAGTAGGTCACCCTGCACCCACGCAGTTCATAAAGGCAGTGCTTTTTACGCAATGATAGGACCCGCAATGGTGGCGATAGCAGGTCAAGGACCAAAGATTTACACGATCGCCAGGTGTTGTCTTTCAGAACAGACTAACGGGTATCTAGAAGGATTCAAATTTTCAGGCACCCTTTCTGAAAAATTCACCAGTGCGCTTCTTGGTGGCAATAATTGTAGGCTTAAGTTGTCCCATCAGCTGCCGACCCGTCCACACCAGCTGCTGACTCGTCCACACCAGCTGCCGACTCGTCCACATCAGCTGCCGACCCGTTCACATCAGCCGCTGACCTGTCAGCACTTCGTGCCGCCAGCTGCGCGATCAGCCAACTCCCAGCAGGGAGTCCGTCCCGCACCGGTGGCGGAAGGCCAGGGGCCGTCGCGCACGAGGTACGTCCCATCTCCGTCCGCTGCGGGAGGCTTGAGCGGTTCATGTCCGTTCCCGAGCGGCAAAGCAGCCAGCACGCGTGGAGCAGACCGGCCCCGTCTGTGTCACACTGCGGGCTCGAATTGATATTCCATGCTGCCGCAGGTCCGGGCTTTCTTCTGTCGATTTAAAGCACCATTATTTTGATGTATGTCGTCGTTTGACGTATGCGTGCCACCCATCAGGAATCCTTTTGTGCATCGCGATTCATCCTCGTACTTCATAATCGCGGCACTTTTTGCGTACTTGTCAGATCTGCAATGGTGGCGATAGTAGGTCAAGGATCCGACATTCGTGTAATGATAGTCTTTATCCATCCAGAAGTGTTGAAGAGCAGTTAGTCATGCATTTCTCCGTATCTGTTACATGAATTTTTCTTTAAACACTTCCTGCTTCCGTTGATGAAGATTCGGTAGCAGCTCTCGGAACGTTGTGAGACGTTTTGGATCGAATGTGTTTGGTCACAGAATTATGGATCTGTGAAGCCCATCGAATGCGTCTAGTTTCGTTTTATCTCTTACCAATATCTGCAAACATGCCTCCTGCATGTGCAACATTCGCTTCAACCGTACATCAATGCATTTAACAATCAGCATGCACATAGGTACTGTAGTCATTCCTTCATTTTATGTGCGTAAAATGAACGGCAAAATATAAGGAATTCGTGTCCATAACGTGCCATGGAGAATGTGTTTTCTGTTGAAGGTGTAGCTGCAAGCCGGGCGTGTCACGATCACGCCTGGGGCAATGGCAGCGATCGCGGATCACAAGCTGTGGATCTGTGAATGCAAACCTGGAGGCGCGGCAGCCTTCCCACAAATGAGGTTCAGCGGCGGCCCCAGGCGACAGGTCCTTATTAGCAGGCAGGCGACCTTAACCATAGGCTGCGCTAAAACGCGCTTACGAAACTGAGCGGCGGCGATTTCCAAACGGACTGGAAGTCGATCCAGCTCGTCGGCGTGCGGCTCATACCGAGACGTGCCCTAGGAACCAGGTCAAGGACGCGTGACGGCGCTCTCTGGGTCACGCTGGCCCCAGCGCCGTGACACCACCAGGTGCCGGTCGGTGCAGCCACCGGCCAGCGCCATGGACAATCGCCCGGCTCGACACGGCCCTGCACGAGCAGACCGCACCGTCACCGCTTGGCTCAGGACCGCCGCGGTGCCTACGGAGCGACGAGGATGGGTCCGCAGCGGCAGGTGCGAACTGCCAGCTGACTGGTGCAGGCCCACCGTCCGGGCCGAGAAGACCGGTGCGGGCCCACCGTCCGGGCCGAGAAGACCGGTGCAGGCCCACCGTCCGGGCCGAGAAGACCGGTGCGGGCCCACCGTCCGGGCCGAGAAGACCGGTGCAGGCCCACCGTCCGGGCCGAGAAGACCGGTGGCGAGCCCACCGTCCGGGCCGAGAAGACCGGTGCAGGCCCAACCGTCGCGGCCGAGAATACCGGCGCAGGTCCGCCGTCCGGGCTGAGAAAGACCAGTACAAATCCGCCGTCCTAGCAGCCAGTTGCCACGCGGGCAGCTCGGCCCCGTCGTGCTGACTCCGCTCAGAGTTCATGTGCGCCGTTCACGCCCGCGGCGGTCACGTGACGCGGCGCTGACGTCACCGGCGGACAAAGGCGCGGCGGACCGTAACGGGCCGATCAGCTGGGCGGCCCCGCCCGGCGCCGGCCCGTCCGCCCGCCGTCCGACATGTGCGTGGACACCACCGGCGGATCCCCGATCCAACGCGAACCTTCAAAACGGGATCCAGATCCCAAAGTTTGGGAATCCAGGCGCGCGCCGGGTTGTCCGAGCCACCCGCCCTCAGATGTAGATCCGGCTCGGCACCGCAGGACCGGGTGGGGGAGCGGCCCGAGCCACCCTCGCGGACAAAGCGCACTTCAGAGCGGCGGGCTGGTCCGGAGAGGGCCGGACAGCGGTGCTGGATCACTGAATAATGCAGCCATCCGCGTGACCCGCGAGGGCAGTGGTTAGCGGACCGCCCGCCGGACCGGAACTGGCGCGGCGGGCAGAACTGGGGCCGGAGGGACGGCGTCTCTTGTGGAGGTGCCAGATAACGGTGCATCGCCCCGGAAATGGGGAGGAAGGGGACTGGCCGGGTTGTCAAGCCTGGCAGCACTTCGTGGGCCAACAACCTTGAAGAGTCATTCGTGGAAATGGATGCGATGTCTTGGTATCCATCATTCAAGTTTAGGGAGTGCCGCCTGTATACGACGCCGGTCATGCGGTCAGTTATCCCAATCGAGATGCATAACATGCCATCTGCGAGAGACCAGCGGCTTGTGGTTCTGTCTTAAAGAAGCGCTTGCTTCGCCACGAATTATCTCATTGATCAATGTTCTCCACCTAAAATGCTTGACTGCAAGCGTAAACAAGCCACGTCTTCTGTTTTACTACGTCAGCTTGTTTTTGGTGCCATGTTATACGGCCAAAATACGATAATAGTCCAATTTGCCCGAAACGTTACTGAGGTCCGGGTCCCATGCACCCCATTGGTGGTCACGCTCATGACAGCAAGAGTCGCTACCATTCCAGTCAAGATCAATCAGACAAAGAGGCTGATGGAAAAGTTGACGGAGGTCCGGAAGTCGGCAACGCGGCCGGATAGCGTCAGCGGACCCACCTGCGTCTCCCAGCGAGCCAAATAAGCCGGAGGGCGCGCCCTCATCCCGGCTCAGACCCGGGCAAGACGAACCCGAGGCTATGACTGAGCACGGCAGCGGACGGGGGGGGGGGGGGGGAGGGGGAGGCACCAGCCGGCTGATTTAATGTGCTTGGCGGTCATAAACCGTGGCCAGCGGCTCAGGACCGCCGAGCACGCATCTGGGGTCTGGCGCAACGGTAGCCCCGGCAACCGAGACACGCGCGCACGCAGCACTGCCGCAACAACCGCTCCGCTGTGAGCCCCTGTAAAGAGGTCTTGCCCACACCAATTACAATAGTTCTATGGTTCAAAAACCGCACTGGCAATGCTCCTCTGAACTCAGGAGTGCGTCGCTGCAGACTGCGTCACATACCTGCGGCTGAGCGGGAACTGCCGATCGAACGACGACAGCTCTGTCTTGCTGTGTCGCATCGGCCAGGCGGTCAAACAGCGTCAGCACCGCCTGGCCGGGCGAGGTGTTCTCCTTCTCGCGCTCCGAGCTGCGCTGGCGCTGGCGGGCGGCGCTGCTGTCGGACCGGCGCCCGGCCACGTCAGGCTCGGACGCTCGCCGCTAGAGAACTTGTCGTACACGGTGCCGAAGTCTGTGAAGCGCTCGAACGCCGTCTGCGGGCAGCGCTCGTGTGTCGTCGCGTATAGCTCGGGCTGCTCGTGGTCGGCGCTGACGACGCAGTAGCGCGTGCCGAGCCCGAGCGACGACAGCACAGCTTCCATGGTGCGGGACGTGCGGCTGCGGTTGTCCACCCCTGCAAAGGACGCGCGCGGACTGGCCAGGCGCTGGCGACCTCCACCCACTCACCTGGCGCAGACCGCTGACATCTGTCGGCCGTGATCAGAACGAGACGCACGGGCGATCAGCTGGCGCACCGCCTGACATCTGTGGGACCGCAATCGGAACTGAACGCGCGGACATGCCTGACCTAACGCCTCCCATCTGTTGACAGTAATTATAACTAGGGCGCCCCTCATGCACATTGCGCACCTGTTGGCTGTGATGAGAACTAGACGCGCGGGTTCTCGACCAGCTTCACCTGACATCTATCGTGCATCACTGATAATACGGTGAGCACGTCATATTTACCTCCATTTTCATTGCCTGGAAGTCTGGCAGCAATAACCAACCCTGGAATATTCAGCACATTGTCATCGCAGGACGTCATTTCACCAAGCATCTGTTGCACATTGGATAGAACCGAGCGGCTTAAGCGGTAGCCGAAACGTTCACTGCCAGCCGACCGCCATTTAATTGCGCAGATCAGCCTGGAAGGGATCAGGAGTCCACAGCGAGGGATCATGCGTGACAGAAGAGCTGATTCACTGCGTGACAGGCATGTGTGTCGACGTACCAAAACTGCGCCAACTGGCAAATGACACCGCACATTTTCAGCGCTCATAGCTGGAAAAGCTTGTACAGCACGCAACGACCGTAAGCTGTTCAGTCGCTCTTCTCAAGGACCACGTTCCTGATAGTTCCAGCCACAGTTCAAGAAGCCCCAAACGCCTCGGCGGGTGGAGTGCTGGACAGTGGACATTTGACCGATGTGTAGAAGGGAAGTGCGTACGCGGAAGGAAACCACGCAGGTTGCCTGTCGCGGGGAGCTGGAAAAAACTCTGGAAACGTGGCCCGTTGACCTGGGAATTTCCTGCTTCTTTGGTGAGGTTAGGTCATTTTCAACAACCTAATTTGATTGTGAAGGGCTAGTGAAGCATTTTTCTGGAGATATACGTGCAGAAGGTTTCACAAAATTTCCGTCTGGCTACCGCAACATCAACATTGACGTATCCAGCAAGTGCCGAGACGCAGGGGTGACAAACCGTCGCATAGCAACCAACTGGTGGCTACACAGGGGTGCTGCCAGCAGCCCGCACAGTCTGGCGCCGGCATGGAGCTGCTGGAGAAGCGATGCAGCCTTCGTTGCGGCGGCATTGGACCAGCGCTGACGGTGTGGCGGCGCCCGGACCTGCCGGCGCCGCCATGGCCTACTGACCGTGAGCTAGATGCTCCGCGGTCGCACCGTGGCCCCACAGTGCAGTGACAGCGGCGCCGTTGCCTTTGGTAACGTTCAAAGTGATACGCGAACGTCGGACCGATGATGTGAGGGTTTCATCTTTTGTGTTAACGTGGCTGGGCGCTACAGAGGATTAGCACATCCGAGTGGCTGCTGGGTAACGCCACCTGGCGGTCGCGAGGTGGCGCAGTCGGAGCGATGACGGTGTCTCTGCGGTAAACGCGGGACTATGAGTTGGTTTCGAGATGTTCTTCAGAACACGCTCCTCTGTCTTGTAGTATCAAACATTTCATTCTGGGCGAAGGGTCTGATTCGATTTTATACGCGCAGGAACGCGGTCAGTTTTTGGATCATATCACGGCATGAAGCTACTGATAACATTGTCGAAGGTGTTGGAAAAGCTTTGATTCACGGGGATTCATTCGATGCATTGTAGCTCGCCGTGTAGCTGGGGGGCCATCAGAACGAAGCTTGAAAGCGCTTCAGACGAAGGAGTCACACTTGACTGGCTCGCACCGCTCTGGACACTGAGCGCGTGGCGCTGAGGCGCAGTCCTGCATCTGTTGGCATTTTGGGCATCGTTTTTACCAATTGTTCTTTATTTGCGCGTGATGCCTGCGTTTCCGGGAAGGAAATGGAATTGCTCAAATATTTGGGAGGTCAACCTGAATCTTACATCTGATCTATATATGACCTTCCACATCGCCTATATTTGATGTCATCTTGAACTTGCCTCGTATCTTGTATCACGATGTCTTATTTCATATCCTATTTCGCTAGTGCCTTGCCTTATTCTTGTCTCATATATATATATATATATATATATATATATATATATATATATATTGCTTATACATATTAGCTCACAACGTATTCCTTGTCTTATTAACCTGGTTATACAAAATTATTGTCACGCAACCATATCTCCGTAATTTGCATGTTGATCGTTCGTTCAAAAAGGAACGATTGATGGAGCTGAAACACCAGCGCAGCCAATAGATGACAGACATCGACGGATTACTTTTTGTATTAATAATCAACCTCCGTAGAAAACACCAAAACCTAACGGAATAACTGTGAAAAAGGCACACTGGGTGCTTACATACTCTTGCCAACCGCCATTATAATTTCCTGATCGTTCTGGAAGAATACAAGAAAGCCTGTTGCGTGATCCCGATCCCTTGGACAGACGTTTCGATTCGAAGGCCGCACTTCGAAAGCAGTTGATCAAACTACTGCAAGGAGTGTCACATACCAACTTTTTGGCTTTTGGGACTGCATCTGATGAAATTGAGGATGCGCCAAGCTTTGCCAAATTTGTAAGATATTGAAATTCGGTGAATATCAGCACCTGCCATCCAAATAAAACGAAATACCATCTTTCGTATGGATTGATCATTTGTCACAACCGAAGACATCACGCAACCCTATCAAAGTTTTCATAATGTCGAGGTTTTCACAATGCGACCACGGCCCACACGTCTGCCGTTTAGCTCCATGTGGTTATCCCAGCCTTGCTGAACACTGCGAGCACCACCAGTCACCCCCGCCATCAACGCACACCACAAATCCCGCCAATCGCAGCCAGACGCCCAGAAGGAAGATCAGAGCGAACTGTCGACCTGCAAACAGCATGTCCGCAAGTAAAACAGCGACCTCACCCTCAGTCCTCCCGCGCCCAGAACCGGACAACAAGCGCACAAAGATCCCATGAGTCCGCGCCTGGCCCTTACCGGCAAAACAGCGCAGCTCTCAACGCATGACGAGCGCCGAATGACGCGGCAGAACTGAATTTGCCGGGCAAGCCTTAATCAGCCGACATTGATCGAGCAGTGATCAGCCTTCTGGTGACGACCGAACTCTGTAAGCTGTTTACTGAGCCCAGCGTTCCATCCGTGCACTCAGCCGAGTCCAAACATGGTCGGTCGCTCCACAACACGAGTCGAGTCAGGCTGGCAGCCCGCGCTCCCTCCCTCCCTCTGCATGACGAGTAGAGATGGCGTCTACTCGTAACGAGCGGGGTCACCGTGTTCTACGAGAGATGTCCATGAGTCTGCATGTTGCCCACATCATGAGTGCGGGTGTGGGTGTGGGGGGGGGGGGGGAGAATCGGCCTGCGTTCGGTCTGCGCCAGTGGCAGGGCTGGTCCACAGGTTCACACCCCGTTCGCGTCGCCGGACGAGCTGCAGCCGGCGCCCGCATCTCGCCCCCATCCCGAGCAGACCCCGCTCCGGGCGCGCGTTCGCCGGCATCACGCGTAGAGCCGGGCACGGCTGATGACGACGGTGGCGCGGCCGGCGCTGGCCGGCTCGGTGCTCTGCACCAGCCGAAACCAGCGGCACAGGTGCGGGTACGCCTCGCGCTCCTGGTGGGACAGACGGGCCTGCCCAGCGAGGCGTCACACTAGGCCGTTAGTCAACCACCGAGCCAAGGTGCTAGGGTTCGGTACTTGTTCATTGCTATGCTAATGTAGACTCTGTGTTTGAAGTCTT
>NW_023596225.1:16420801-16517002 GCF_011947565.3 Pollicipes pollicipes
TAAGCTGATGCTTGATTTCAAGTTCATTGTGTCACGCTGATCTTTTCCGCCTTTAAATTACGTTACCCCCCCCTTGCACGCCCCACTCGTCCAGCTGTCACGCGGGTCCCTGGACCGGAAGCCCACCAATAAGCCCACGCAACGCGCAGGGCGTCGTAAACAACCCGGAGCCGTACCCTTGCACCGTTGTAACGGATGGCCGCGCCGACAGACGCAGTTTGCTTCATGGGTGACAGTGGGTTTCCGGCACTGGAGCAGACTTGTTACGTGGAACAGCTATCAGCTCGTGTTGAGCTTGTTTTGCGGAGCACGCGAGTACGCGAGCGACAGTGAGTACTCATAACCGTACTTCCGCCTGAAACCTCATGTTTATTGGTTTCGTAAATAAATCGTAATTGCGTACATGGACGCAATGCGTGTTGCGGTTTGATTTTCTCTAACAATGTTACTCAGCGCACGTCACTTTTTTAGGTGTGTGACCAAAGAGGTTTTTGCCCCTTCTGCACCAGTCAAATGTTGGCTGCCGTTCTCGGTAGGTGCTAGAAGAGCAGTGTTCTTTGCGGCGCCGCTGCGTACGGAGGCCGTGTATCACCTTCCATGTTTCGAAACGGTGAGTCTCTCTGCGGCACCGCACAGCCGTAGGAACGCTGCTCGCCGCCTTATATGCGGCAGACGGCGTGGTGACGCCCACTGGCTGTCCCGACCGCGCCAGACCGGGGGAGCGCGTGCAGCGTGTGTCCTTCGGTCGCCTCGTCACCGGCCGCCGCCACTGAACAGCACTGACCAGCGCTGAAGAGTAACCGGTGAGCTGGTGAGATCTATACTGGTTCTTCATGGGGCCAAGGGGACGAGGTATGGTACACGTAGCGACATCACCAGGGCTTACGGCTGGGACATGTTTCGAACGGAAACGGAGCAAACGGAACGGAACAGAGGCGCGCGCGAGCGAGAGAGAGAGAGAGAGAAGAGAGAGAGAGAGAGAGAGAGAGAGAAGAGAGAGAGAGAGAGAGAGAGAGAGATAGAGAGAGAGAGGAGAGAGATAGAGAGAGAGAGAAGAGTCCCCATTGATAAAAATGGTACAAAAACGTTATAACAGTGGACATTGACACATAGGTCTTGTGAGCGTAGGTCCAGTGAGCGTAGGCCTCCTGGGGATGGGTCTTCTGGGTTCTCCCCAACCGTCCAGGGCTGTTGCAGGGCACAGAATTCCGTTATCAGAGGGAGTGAACAACGCAACTATTCTAGGCAACATGAGGGTCCATGCGCACCATGATTGCGATGTAGTGCGTAATGGGTGGAGGCCTTCATCCCAAAGTCTCAGCAACAAATGTGTATTCATACGAATACGGACTGCAATCCGGCTGCAATCTACATTAGTTCAAAGTCACTACGACAGTCCTCGCCCAATATAGCGCTATGTGGGCCGTCTGGAATCCTTGCATTAGTCGTTTTGCGGGTAGGCCTAGGGCAAGACCCAGCGTCACTGAAGGCCTCCCATTCCCGCAATGCTAAAGCACCTTAGCCAGTCCTTGGCTGCCTCCAACGGCTCCGGCCCATGCATGGTCCGGGGCATGGCCTTCAGGCATCGACCATCTGTGCTCCTGCAAGTAATCGACATAATTATGATGGTTATCATCGGCACGCTTCAGCTCTCAAAACCGTAATGCAATGTGTGTGTTGTAATTCAACTTGATTCACTACCCTCGGCCGAGAACGATGACATGAAGAACTCCAAGCTGCACTATCTATATCGACCGCTAGATGGCAGACCAGGCCAGGAATTCTAAAGGTTCTTGATTTCTGGAAACTACGAAGATGACGCAACAGCTCCATTTGTTTGTTAGTGTTCTAAGAGTTCGGGAAGTTCTTCGTGCGCGAGCAGCTCGGTGGGAGGTCAGGCGCGTGGAGGGAGGCTCGCAGAGAAGGTAGTTTGTTTTACTGAGTTGTCTGGTTATTCATTGATTCTGGTTAGTGACCATCATCACTTCTATCGGGAGCTATGTATGGCGAAAAACGAATAATTCGGGGCTAAGGGGGCTCCCCTTGGCTGCGCCTGTGTTAATCAACCATGTTCGTGGAATTCGGCGTCCACAGCTGTGCCTGCGAGCGAGAAGGGTAGTAGAGTGTGGTAAACAAACAAGAATGCATTAGCATTCCCATTATAGAGATAGATCCTGCTTTGCCTTCTTGTAAAGTTGGACTTGTCAACTTTTGTATTACTGTGCATGTTTATCAGTTATGCAACACATTACCACAGCCCTGAATTAGATATTTGTGCTGCATCTTAAGTTATAGCTCAGACCATATAGCTCATTGCTTAGCTTATAAGACTGTTAGGCGTGGATGGATAATGGTGATATTCTGTGATGTTAGTCTCCACAAAGTGTAAATGTGTGATCATTGGTGATGTCAAACCACAAGCAAACCACGATGTTTGATGATGATGATGTTTGTTTTCTATACACTGTTATACAGTTATGTTGAATTTTTCTGAGCCTGATTACACAGGTCATACATTGGTGGCACAAGATCATTGTTTGGACATATATCTTTCAAGAACTGGAGCACTGTCTATTTTTGCTGATATGAAAAGAGGTGATAGCTTCAGGGCTATCATCAAAGTTCCCTTCCCAAAAATTTTGTGTGAATAAAGATCATATTGTTTAATAAGATAGCAAATATTCTATGAATTTTTGTTTGGGGTTTTTAGCATATGATAGGGCTCATCCTTTTCTGACTTTCTTATTTACAAAGGTTTTTGCCCATTTAGTTTACCCAAATCCTTTGCTAACTAGTCAGGAGTAATGGTGTTGGCTAGTTAAAAAGAGCATGATTTTCAAGTATGTTTATTTTCACAACAGATGTATTGGATGTGATATAACTCTGTAATATAGTCATGTTACACTGCTTCAGACACATTAACAAACAGTGGAAAATGCATATGGATGCATTGTCTGTGTAAAAAAACTGCTCTATTAACAAGATATGGGGAAGGATGATGGCATACCAGGAAGCTGTCATAGTCATTTATGTACATTGTAGCTCCTTTTTCAGTCCATTGTGATAGGCAGATGCTTATTTCCTTGGGCTGGTTTGTTGTCATAACATTTGATGGTATTAATTGGTCTAAGATCACAGCATCCAGCATCTAGACTACTGACATCTACACTGCACCCTGCCCATGTTTGGCTCAGTTTGTTAGCTTCTATACATACAAGAAGGGTGCACATCTGAATACTGATGTGTCAACTATGTGCTGTGATTGTTCCAGGTGGTTTTGTGCAGCTGAAGTATTATAAACTAGCAGCAGTATTTTAGCCACACCCAAGATGACTATAAAAGGCCTGCCTTTCTTTGCTGCTGGAAAAGTGGTGAAAGGTTTTGGAAGAGGCTCAAAACAACTCGGCATCCCAACAGGTAGGCATGTGAATGACTGGCCATAGTGAGCCATTAGCTCTGCAAATGCAGATGTAAGCCCCTAAAAGACAAAAAAGCATAGGCATTGGTGCAATTGTATTGATATAGTTGGCTCAGCAGCTTTAAATGTGCTGATATGGTAGACTCAGTGGCTCTGGCCAGGCTGTGTTTAGCTGAATGTCGTGGATAAAGCTAGGCACCCTTGCACATTAGTTGCAGCTCCAGAGCTCTGCAAGCAGCAAAAGCTGCAGGAGATGATGCTCGACAAGACTAGTGCCTCCAAAGCATTACCCTTGCTGAAATGTTAGAAGCAATTTTGAGCAATGTATGCTGCAAATATGTAACAGTGACGTCGCGAATGAGACTCCATCTGAGAAATAGCCTGTTGCCATTTGACGGCCATGGTGCAGCCAACCGCCTGGATGGTGCAGTGACTTACTGTCTGCGACTGCTGTGCAGCCAACTTCCCAGAGAACGTGGTGGACGGCCTGCCGTCGTCCGTCGGCGCCGGCGTCTACTTCGGCTACGCCCGCGTGGATGATGGGCCCGTGCATAACATGGTCATGAGCATCGGCTGGAATCCCTTCTACAAGAATGAGAAGAAGTCCATGGTGGGTGGCAGTTGCTTGAAACTTCCGTCGATTAGCCGGACAGGACGCTTTAGGACCGGACTGGAACCCTCTGCAAATTCGTTGCAGTCAAATATTGGGAGACGTCAGCTCACGTTTGGTGGCCGCTCCTGCCCGGCTTTATCGTGGTGTTTTTCCACGTTAATAGTGACGCTGTTCAGCTCATTGATCACCAATGCGGTTTTAAGGTCGTCTTTAACGTGAACGGTGACGGAAAGTATGTGATTATAGCATGCACACAGTCACTGCCGGTGGCCATTTGGATGTGTTGTTGATGTTTGATGATGATGAGATTTGGGTTTAGGGGCGCTTCGACCGCCACGATCATTCTGCGCCCGGTTATTGTCGATGTTTGCTGCCAGGACTCCGAAAGGACTTCTCCGGCAGTGCAGTGAGTGTGCTCAACACAAAAACATTCTGCGGACGCTAACCGGATAAAGACAAAGAGTGCTGTTTCTAGCTCGATAATGCATTATCGCATAGTAGTTGCTCAGCGAAGACTTTGAAGCTGTGGGCACCTGTGACACGCATGCCCTAACCGGCAGCGTGACGGAGCCTGGTGCCGAGATCCTTCGGCCTGTGACAGCGGGTTTGGAGAGTGACCTTCCGACGTTTGCCCCGCAGGAGACGCACATCATGCACAAGTTTACGGGGGACTTTTACGGCTCGACCCTGCGCGTGTGCATGGTGGGGTTCATTCGGCCCGAGAAGAACTTCAAGTCGCTCGGTGCGTGGACAACCGGTCCTGGGAAGGGCGTCCCTGGAGACACGCTGAAGTCATGCCGACGGGCTCACGTGGCTGTTAACGGGCTCGCGCTCACTCACGAAGTCATGCTCACGAGCTCACGTGGCTGTTAGCGGGTTCGCGCTCACTCACGAAGTCATGCTCACGAGCTCACGTGGCTGTCCGTCGCCGGATGCTGTCGAGACGTGGCTGTGCTTCTCCATGATACAGCAGGCTCTTACCTGAACAATCGCACAGCCCGTCGTGTCGGACGTCTCGAATTTTGAATACGCGGCGTTGGGCGGACTCCAGGGAAAGCATCGAAGCTGGTTGTCTTGCCGATGTGCCGCGGCATAGAGGGAAACGAATCAAAGGTTGCGATTTGAAGCTGCTACCCGTCACCCTTCAAAGATTTCGCCATCTATGGCAACACGTTAAATGGATGTGGTGCGAATTGGCTTTTGTGTGGTTGAACGAGCGGAATTTTCATCGAAGGCGGGTGGTGTCATTTCAGACGAGCTGATCCGCGCCATCAACGACGACATCGACGTGGCGGCAGAGCTGTGCGCACGCCCCGAGAACGCCGCCCTCGCCAAGGACGACTTCTTCTTTCAGTCGCTGGCCTCCACCAGCAGCGGCGAGACCAGCGACCGGACCACGTCCCCAGAGGAAAGCGTGATTGTCCGGAGTGACAGCGAGGGCAGTATAGAGCACTGAATGCCGTCGGCGCGGTAGAGATTAGAGATGGGGGACGGACATTTACCGCGTAGGACGGAGTCTGTGGCATGTCAAGCACGGTCTGGGATCAGCTCGCGACCTTTATCTCTGTTGTCTGTAATTTATTGAGCTCGGTGTCGTTATGTTCGGAATGGATCATTTTGCGACCAGTGGAGCTTGAGAAGGCTTGGCGAGCCATGAGCGGCGTATTTTGTTTCCACGAAGGAGATATCTTGGCGCTCCGAGACGTACTGAACCACCTGTCTGCCTTACTGAAGTGCTATCATCCGCCTGCCTCTCCAAAAAAACAATACTTCAGTCTGAGATCTGCATCAATCCTGCGCTGAACGATGCGTACCACGGCGCAGTATTGGTCGTTGTCCGTAGGCTGTGGTTCGCAAGCTGGGTCGTCGGCGATAGTCGCGGGCAGAGGTCAGGGTCACGGTTAGACGGCGAAGGGTAGACGATTGGTGTTCTCAGTGACGGCATGGGGGCCCGCGTGTACCCATCGTATGGCGATGGTGTCTGTGGTGCTGGTGGACACCGTCTACCGTTGTCGCCTGCGGTGGGTCTACATTCTGCTTCACATGCTTACTTCGAAGCCTTGTTGGGATCGCTAGTTCGTGGGTGCAGCTTTACCGCCGGCGTGCTATTGATGAACGCGGCGATTGGTAAATTATGATGGACTTATCGGTGTAGGATGGCGAGATGGCGCAAGTTTGATGTAGAGCGGCCGTCCGATCAAAGGCCATCGAGTGCGATTACGGCGAAGATGAAAATGGAGATCGGGGTGAAGAGGGAGCTTAGAAATATGGCCGATATGGATTAAAATGCAATGTGGTGTCATTGGTGAGATCGCGCGACTTGCATTTGGACTAGAACGTGCATGTCGCACATGTCGTGGCCAACAGCCTACCGATGTGTGTAGTGGCGTATTGGATGTGATCAAGGTGCGACATCCAGGTACTCTGCACGGCCAGTGGGTGTCAAGACGCACCGTCCATTTGCTTTACGGTAGAACAAACCTGCTGATTTAAGCCACTATATGTAGTTAAAGTGTTAAAAGAGAAATATCATAATATACGATGATGCACAGTTGGGGCGTGTGTAATGAATCGTCGCACGGCTACGTTTCCCGTCCTCAGATGAGGCGGGCCTGGTTCCCAAGGCCCGGCGCTCACTCCGTGGCACAGCGGTGGCGCCCCAGATGCGCCGAGTAATGAAAGCCATGGGAGTGGGCCCAAGATGCACGTGCGGAAGCGACGATGTAATTGCTATGGTATGTGAGGAGCTTGCTGGATCGGCTTGGAGAGGTCTTGGATGGGTTAGGTGGCAACGGGGGCCCTTACCTGGTGAGGCTGATAGGACGCGAGGGATATGATGCACACGCTATATAGGATTATAAGGGATATGTGGTGGCATACGAGGTGAAGAGGACGAGGCGGCTAATAACGTTTCGCCAACCACGTACCGAACGCGCACCAAACTCAGTGCCATTTAATGCATGTTGCATTCATTCAATTTGCATTTACAGTGCTTTCATTCACTTAACATCTGCCTTACAAACCTTTCCCATGAAACTGTCGCGAGGAGATTTTAAAATGATTCATAACGAGCTTATATGGGCCTTACGGGCCTTTTGATTGAGGTGCGAGGAACTATCGGCTTTTAGAGCATGGGAGGGCGGCGATGCGAAGTGAGACGAAGCCAGATGTCACAAGTGATCATGCATATAGTCATTAAGCTATGGGTTGCTCAAAAGACACATCCCGAAATATCACTGGGAAAGCTACATTCGCTTCCGTGCAGAAGCGGGTTTGAGAGGACTTGTGCCATGACTTGAAAATGCATGGGGAAAAACCGGGAAAAACTACCTATGCAAAATTCAGGTACTTTTTGCAAGCAGGAGAGTGGCATTGGCTGGAGGCCAGCCTGAAGGAGTGCCCTATGACCCCTTTATTTCGAGGGATCACAATTTTCTTCTGTTTGCTCAAACCATGCTGATAGTGCGCTCATTGGCGGAAAGGGGCCCACAGAGCCATAATTTGCGACGCGATGGGCTATCATGATTCGAGACAGCGAGAGGAGATTGTTTAAGCGCGAGTCCTGACCCCACTGGCAGTACGTACGCACTGTGAACAGATTACATACCCCCAAAACGCCAATGAGTGCATTAAAAGTATCCCGCACATCAATGAGCTTTTGATGTTGGTTTGCCCTGGTGCCCTCACATTTGTTTTAACCACGCGCACCCATCTAACATGTTCACTCGGGCTATCCGTTAGCCTCCTCACGAAATAATGTCTGTAGGTTCTACACGTCGCTCGCTGCCCGTGATAGTCATGAGAATTCCACCGAAATAGTTCTCTTTATCACCAGATTCCGGAATTGTATTCAGTAGTGTCGTAGTGAAAAACGGCGCTCGAAACCTCCAGAAGTCTAAATTCCCATGACCTCCTGGCTACGCCGCTCTTGAAGGACCCCTTTAATTGAGCACAAGGGAGATCCAATTAACCTCCAGACTGGAAACCCAAGCGTAGAACTCCGGTGCCTTCAACCTAACCCGGTCACGTGGCAACATGGTCCCGTGACCTGGAACCCAACCACATGACCCTGCAACCTGACTGCGATGAGCAGCATGACCCTGTCGCCTGCAACATGACCATTCGACCTGCACCTGGACCTCGCGACATGCCAACTGGACTACGTGACCTTCGACCGGATCACGTGACCTGCGACTGGACCGAGTGACCTGCAACCTGACTCCGTACACTGCAACATGACACCGTGCCCTGCAAACCGGACCACACGACTTAAAACCTGGTCCATAACCACCTGGCCCCGTAACTCAGATAGTACGGGCGTAGTGGCCTTAGGAACCGTGCTCATCGATATCAGGTCAAACTTTTTATGTGTGTGGGTTTTCCAGCCAACACAAAGGGCGCGCTGAGCTCCGAAGATGTCCCCTGAAACGTGGAATACGAATCTGATGCTGAACTTGACTGTCACCACATTTAGTGAAGCGTAGTAAAGTTGGTATGCTGTGCTGCCACTTCCATACGTGGTCTCTGATTCGTTGTTTCTGCTTGCATAGCGGGAACGGCTTAGGAGCAGACATGATGCTCCTCTTTGCAAGGAAAGTAAAAGTACAAAGTTGAAGAAAACCGGAACTATTTCGCTCATCAATGCGGGAAGCATCGCGTGTGGAGTGGGCGTGTAACGTGGGTGGTTAGGGTGGATAGAAGGGCTTATGTCGAGGTTTTTTCACGGTTTTCCCTTGTCTGTAGGATACTTTTTACGTTTTGCGCCGAGGTCTGACGCCTGACGGTCAAGCCCGAAGTGACCACAATGGTCCGTTTGTCCAGCATGCCTTTTGATCGTAAGTGATGCCGAGCATGCGTTGTGTGAAAGGTGTGATCTCGGGGGCATGTATCCTACCTGTACAATCTATGCTATGAAGTTCGGTTATAGCATTCATGTGATAAAGCTGAGCTATGTGCTAAGGTGGTGATGGTTCAGTTTTTCCTGGTATTTTGATATATAAGTGCATAAAATGGCCAGGGATAATGTACCCATGGAGTACTTAATGCCCACAATGTCAGGACTAGGCACAATGATAAGCCAGCCTTCATTTATCTCATGTGTAAGTTTCTCAAGGTTGCAATTTTCTTCCAAGCCTTTCATTTTCAGCATCAGCTTTGAGCCATTTACTGCTAGCACCAGCCTAAACTATATGCCATCTGGAATGGTGTGCTTCACGTGTTGAGAAGTCATTGTGATATTTTACACCTGGCTCCAGCCCCAACTTTGAACAATTTTTATATTTTGATTATGGTTTTAATTTAGCTTCATGCCATGCACAACTGATGGACTTATCACAAACTGGCAAAGCAGTCATCTTGATCTCAAAATCTCAAAATTAGAGCTTGTGATTCAGTTACCACTGATGAAGGCAAGCAAGCTAGTGATATAAACTGTGTCAAGAGGAGTACTCACATTAGCTATTGGCTGTTGTGAGCTGATTTTGGTTGATTACTTCTTATAAACAATTATGTATATGAATATAGTATATGAGATATTCAAGCAAGGCATAGTTTTTCCATTTTGCTCCTGTGTGTGAACACCATCAACTTCAGTGGCTTCCTGTGTGGCCTGCTAGGTGCTGTTATCCTATGAAAATGTTGGAAAATTGATGGTAGGTTTTATTAAGCTGCAAGGTGCCATATATCCAGAAGGATTGGTGCACATAACTATATGTGTTACTTTGTTATTCCACAGCTTTTTGCCTTTTGCTATGGTATGCCTGTTCTGGCCATGGAGCTCCAGCATTTTGAATTACGTCACTAGCAATCTCATGGCATCAGCAGCACTTGGTCAGATGCATTGTATTCAACAAATGGGCTGTCTGTTTATTTTTTCTTGAGCATCTAGATTTGATGATATATTAAAAAATGTCCCATGATATGTATAATTAACATTTGCATTTCAAGGAACTGTCAGTCACCATTTTAGGGCCACTGATGCCACCTCATAACACCATCCAGTTGACCATATTGCCAGCAGTCAACCACTTTGCAGCCATCAAACTGAGTGTGGAAAATGACTAATTAATAAGCTGTAAGCGGTGTATAGGCATTCTGTACCATCAATGCCTTCATCTGCCGGCAGGTCGACATGCACTTCCAATGATGAACTCGCCCCTCTGCCACCGTACATGGACCAAGGCATCGGCCACAACCGCTGCTGCAACCGCCGCTGCTGGTGCATCAGCGACATCTGTGGCATCATCTGTGTGCTGGTCACGTGGTTTTTGATCGGCTACGCCGAGTACGTGGTGACGGGCGTGATCCTGCTGTCGTGGCCTGACTCGGTGGGCCGCCCTCCACCTGCTGCTCTACAACGGCCTGACGGTGCTGGCTCTCTCCAGTCATCTGCGCCATGCTCACCGACCCGGTGGGTGGCAGCCGGGGCACGACCGGCGCTGCTGCTGCCGGCCGGCGGTGGTGCCCGTCACCGCCGGGGCGACAGGCGCGGGGCGTGGCCGGGTGTACGTGTCGCCGGCAGCGGACAAGCGGACTGGCCCGGTCCGGTCCGACGCTGCCGATGTCTGTCTTCGTGCAACTGAGGACTCCGCCGTGCGGAGTGGCGGCGGACTCGTCCGTGTCCGTTGTGGGGGTGGCGGACTCGTCCGTGTCTCGTTGTCGGGGTGGCGGGACTCGTCCGTGTCTCGTGTGCGGGTGGTGGCGGACTCGTCCGTGTCTCGTTGTGCGGGGTGGTGGCGGACTCGTCCGTGTCTCGTTGTGCGGGGTGGTGGCGGACTCGTCCGTGTCTCGTTGTCGGGGTGGTGGCGGACTCGTCCGTGTCTCGTTGTGCGGGGTGCGGCGGACTCGTCCGTGTCTCGTTGTGCGGGGTGGTGGCGGACTCGTCCGTGTCCCGTTGTGTGGGGGTGGTGGCGGACTCGTCCGTGTCTCGTTGTGGGGGTGGTGGCGGACTCGTCCGTGTCTCGTTGTGCGGGGTGATGGCGGACTCGTCCGTGTCTCGTTGTGCGGGGTGGTGGCGGACTCGTCCGTGTCTCGTTGTGCGGGTGGTGGTGGACTCGTCGTGTCTCGTTGTGCGGTGGTGGCGGACTCGTCCGTGTCTCGTTGTGCGGTGGTGGCGCTCGTCCGTTCTCGTCTTTGCGGGGTGGTGGCGGACTCGTCCGTGTCTCGTGTGCGGGGTGGTGGTGACTCGTCCGTGTTCCGTCATATGGGGTGTGGCGGACTCGTCCGTGTCCCGTCGTGTGGGGTTGGTGGCGTACTCGTCCGGGTCCCGTCGTGTTTGTGTGGTGCGGACTCGTCCGTTCCCGTCGTTATGTCTTCATCAGCATTGCTCATCTTATCTCTCCAGATTTTTTGTCTGCTCACGACTCGCCTTTGTCGCCGCTCGTTTCCTCGAAGTGCAAACTCACTTTCGTCACCCACGAAAGTGAAGTTTGGCTGAAATTGCTCGCCGTCTGTGAGCGGAAGGCTGCTCAGCCTTCGCGCGAAAGAGTTTGACCCTGCTGTTCCACTGTGTGACCCGCGCTTGATCCGAGTGTCGTTCGAGTCTGACCCATTGGTTTGCAGGGTGCGGTACCCGCGGAAACGCCACGCGAGAGGCCATGCAGCGCGTGACCATGCAGGAGGGTGGCGTGGTGTACAAGGTGAGACTTTCCGCCGTCTGCGTGATGGTGGGCATTGTGAAGGACGGACGTTTGCCGTGCGAACCCGTCTACCTGGTACGCGTGAGTGGGTATGTAGGTATCCGGCGGTATGTGGTCCGATTGAGGTGGGATAATCTGGATCATAGCTGTCGCTGCTGGTCTTCGTTGTGCTGCTTATCCGTGACGATGTAGCAGTCCTGTTAGCTGCCTCTGCGTGGTATACGGTTTGTCGGCGGCGGCTGCGGTCACAAATCTGGTGGTCTTGGTTGTGGTAATGGTGTCTCCAGCGGTGTTCAGAGCTCGTCGGAAGGAGGCGAAAGCAACTGCCGGCTCACAGAACATGTCGTGCACTATTGACGACTTAGTGTACTTTGTCGGTATTCCGCAAGTTTGCTCTGTCGGCATGCAAGTGCCAGCACCGCGCGCGCGCTGACGCCAGCGTGGCGCCGCGCGTGTTTCAGTGCCCGAAGTGCTGGAGCATTAAGCCGGAGCGGGCACACCACTGCTCCATCTGCCAGCGGTGCATCCGTAAAATGGACCACCACTGCCCCTGGGTCAACAACTGCATCGGCGAGAACACCAAAAGTTCTTCGTGCTTTTCACGGTTGGTGTTTTAATGCTTCGACGTTTTAGGCACTCGTCAGCGTTACCTGTTCTCAGTATGTTCTGGAGGTTCTTGTTCTGTTGCCCTTGATGTAACGCTCTGTGTAGTCTATAACGTTGTGTGAGCTATGTTTTGTACTAAATACTGTGCTTGGGGGGCGCTGGCGAACATTGCGCGTGGCCGCGCCTGGACCGCCGGCCGCTGACCTGGCCTGCCCCGGCAGCTGTATATCGCAGCCATCTCTACCCACGCGCTGGTGCTGGCTGTCAATCAGTTCGTGACGTGTTTCCACCACGAGTGGCGAACGTGCAGCGCTCACACGCCGCCCGCCACCGTCGTGCTCCTGCTCTTCCTCATCTTCGAGGGCGTGCTGTTCGGCATCTTCACGCTAGTGATGCTCGGCTCACAGATACAGGCCATCTGGACCGACGAGACGGTACGAACTGTCTGACAGACAGCCTGTGCCTGGTTGTTTCCACGAAAGGTTGCTGCGTGAAACGTGGAGTATCTTAGCGAAACATTGTAGGTCATGGAAGTCGGAACACGCAGTGCTGTCGACAGAAACCGCTGGGTGCGCGTCGACGACTTACGGGATAGCTCCCCCGTGTCCGGCGTAACAGCCCGAGGAATGTAGCGCAGCGGCTGTGACCAGTCCGTGATGACGCCTGTCCGGACAGCGCCGTGGGCGGGATAGCTCCCCCGTGTCCGGTGTAACAGCCCGAGGGATGTAGCGCAGCAGCTGTGACCATTTCGTGATAACGCCTGCCCGGACAGCGCCGTGGCAGCGCCGGCCGCCAGCGAGCGTGGGCTGCATTCTACCGCATCTACCGATCCTCGCGGCAGGGCATCGAGACGCTGAAGAAGGAGGAGGTGCGCTGGGAGCGCCAGTCGCGCTGGAAGAGCCTGCAGACGGTGTTCGGCAGGTTCTCAGCCTCCTGGTTCTCGCCGTTCACGCGGCCGCCGCTGCACGGCAAGGCCGTCGGACACATGTACTCCGTGTGAGCATCGGCCCGGCTCAGGTCAGGTCGGCGGGCCGTGGTCAAGGGGGCTAGGTGGCGGGTCAGGGCGCAGAACGCATGGCCTTCTGGGTTGCCTTTGACGTCGGAAGTTGTGCGGATATGCGTTTTACTCCCTGCTTTCCATAGGTCCTTTTCTGGTCTTTTTCGGCATTAGTGTTGTTAGTGTACAGAGTTAGCTGGGTGTTCGTCCAATCCATACTCCGGGTCTCGCCACACCCACGAGCATGCTGGGAGACGGCACGAAAATTCACTTGAATGATTTAGCTTTATTTAATTTTGCGCAGTTTCAAACGGCTCGCCCACTCTCGCTCCAGGTGTTCCGTGTAATCGAATGTGTGTATCATATATTCGACCACGGACGTTTTCGTTGGATGCGTCAGGCTTGAACCCGTCAGGCGGCGTCGCGGCCGCCTGTGACGTCATTGGTAACCCCTGTCGTTGCAGAGTCCAGCCTAGGCGAGCCTGTGAGGCGGACGTCTGCGCCTGGCCGCCTGGCCCGGGGGCCGGCGCTGCGCCGGTGTGACCGGCTCGGCGCCGGCTGGGCCCGCCGACGACCGCCCCCGCGTGACTGGCGGTGTTTCCGTGCTCCGTGCCGGGCCGGTGGCGCCGCGTCACCCAGCCCGGCCGCAGAGACCGCTCGTCCACCGCCGGTGGCGGCGGCAGGGGGGGGGGGGGGCTCGGTGGGGCAGGTGACGGTCCGGTGCGTGCTGGTCTTCCGCGACCCCGGCTGCCGCCGGTGGTGTGATATCGGGGAGCGTTCGGCGGGTTGTTGGCCGTGCTGGCGCCGGCCACGCAGCCGCCACCATGGTGTCCGTGTGGTCACGCGGTTATGTTGTGACTATTGTCTCCGTGTTCACGGATGGGGCCGCGAGCGGCATCAAGTCAGAGTCACGCCGACCTGACCCCAGCCCTGCGGTGGGTGACCAAGGCCATTGTTGGCTGAAAGCGACGAACATCGAGTTGGTCGGTGTCGGGATCCTTCTCTCGCCGTTTTAGGTCAGACCGCACAGCGCTGCGCCGCCATGCTGCCGGACGCCGTCGGCCGCTGCCCGACAGTGACGTAAGCGGGCTGACCACGGCTGGTGCTCTGCCCTGTGCTTGGTCGGCCCCGCCCCGTAAGGTTGTGATACTCGAGTCGTGTAGCGATAGCTGGTATGTTGCGCGTCTACGCTGTCGTCCCTCGCACCGCCCGCGCCTTCGCAGCTGTGGAGGTCGCTCAGTTTTCCGGGCCGCTCGGCCGTGTTTTCACTGTGACCTCTCGCAGCGCCGCACTCTCTCCTCTCAGGGCGCGCCCGCCTCAGGGTGTCGGGCGCCGCCGCGCCACGGGAGCCTTGCGATAAGTGGCACCCGAGACAGGGCATTGGCTCGGTTCTCACACACATGTCCACGTTACTCATGAAGCACGTTCTCTCTCCCCGATCTCGGCTTAGGGGCGGCACCACGCGCTGGATGGCGCGCATGGCTGCGACGCGCCCTCTTGATGCATACCCGGAGTGGGCTGCGTGGCGTGGGGGCGCATCCCGCCTGCACGGCCCGTGCTTTGTTCGTGTTTTACGCACAGATTGTCAATGTACTGTACACATGCATGTGAAACAGGCGAGTCGAGCCGAGCGCGTGTGTGCTGTCGCCGCTGCCGGGCCCGGCGGGCGAAGCGCCGCGCGGAGGAACGGTCCCGCGGCGGGCGTCCGCAGAGCGCGGTCGCGGCGTGGTGAAAACCCACGTCAGCCGGGGCTATCCAGAGCTGCCGTGCAGTGCGAGCTTAGCAAGGACGGTCAGCCTCCCACGGCCGGAGAGACGGACTCCGGCCAGACAGGGAGTTTGATGCGCGCGTGCTAACCTCCGGCCCTCGCGAGGCAGATTGCGGCACCGCGGCCAGAACATGACGACAGGAGGGCCATGCTTCGGGCCTGAACCGCGCTAAGCGCGGCGGCGCACCGCCTTCCCAGGCGTGACCGATCCCAGGGCCCCGCGGTGCCTTCAGGCATTGGGTGTTTTGATGGCGTTAAGATGCGGCTAAATGTTCCCTGAGTGCTGTGCGCGGGATTATATGTGAAGTCGCAGCCCAGAGTACCTTTTTGTTAAAGCGTGTGGTGTAAAACTTGAGATTGACGGACAAAAGACGTCACAAAGCCACGCCTACCACAAGCTTTTGGGTCCGCTGTCGTGGTGCATTTGCAGATATTTCGTGCGTTACATCTATTCGTACCTGTTGACCCAACGACAAGCGTCTGCATACCTCTATTTCGACCCGTTGCCTAGCATACATAGTCCGATCGAAGCCGATTATGTTGCCCAGGGACACTGGAGCACGGCAGCGCAAGCACGATATCACAAGCGCCAATGTATATAAATAGACTCTGTTACCAACAGTAACTGAACAGTTATCAATCAAACGTGCGGTGTGATCAAGGAACACAGGCGAACTGAGATCTCACACACACAACGGAGCACGTGAACCAGTGACCCGGCCGCCATTGCACATTTTATACTTCACCGCGAGAACGACACGTGTAGCGCCACACCCATTCGGCCGGGGTGGAACGCTTGCTTCCTAGAATCTTGTCAGTCCAGACACACCACTTGACCCGCAGGTGAATAAGTGCGGTCTGTGACAAGTGAGTTCGGTGGCCCCGCGTGCTGCCGGTAGTCGGGAGCGCGGACCAGACACAAGGCGTCCGTTGCGACGCATCCATTAACTGCCCACAGAGTTAGAACGCGAGTAGTCGTTGGAAGACGTGGAGGCCCGCTTCTCCTGGAAAAAGGTGGCGGCATATTAGAGTTCCATCCAATGCTATCTCAAGTTCAGACCGGCCTCGCGGTTTGACGACACCAGCCCTACAGCATGACAGGACCCACCAAAAAATGATGTTTTGATGACTTTCGAGCCATATTCGAAGCGCATTTACGTACATCAACGGAAACTGGGCCCGGCTCGTGTGATGTAAGAGCTCGTGTGGTGACGATCGGAACCATCAACTCTGCCCGCCTTACGAGCCAGAGACCACGCGTCAGGAGCGCGCTCCCCGCCGCTAAGAGCAGGGAGTCGGCACATACCCGCTTCTGCTGGGCAGCGTGCAGGGGCATGCCCAGATCGGTAAGGTGGGGCGGCGGGGAGCCGGCCGTGGCACGCGCGATCAGCACCATGCACTCATCCAGCGTGCGTATGAACGTGTCGCACGTGGGGCCCAGCAGCGAGGTGGCCTCCTCCAGTTGCTGAAACGCGCCGGGGTCGGCGTCAGCTGGCTGCCGCACACGCCAGTCTTCCGTGCGGCGGGCGAAAGCCCGTCACAGGCCGCAAATTTGTGGTGCAGAGCATTTGTTGATCTCCGAGGTGGCATCCGACGTGCCAGCCGCAAGGTCTCTTACAACGAGTTTTCTGTCATATCTATCACACATCTATCCAGCAGTCCAGCCCCGAAATTTTGAGCTAGCTGGATTTCAGGAGGTTCCCTTTTGACCGGCTTCCTCAATGCACGGCAACGGTATCTGTTCGTGGCATGCTCAGATGCCACCAGGAGTGTGACCGCCCCTGCAGGCACGGCAACGGTATCTGTTCGAGGCATGTTCAGATGACACCAGGAGTGTAACCGCCACTGCAGGCACGGCAACGGTACCTGTTCGTGGCATGTTCAGGTGCCACTAGGAGTGTGACCGCCACTGCAGGCACGACAACGGTATCTGTTCGTGGCATGTTCAGATGCCACCAGGAGTGTGACTGCTACTGCAAGAGCCTGCCTTCCGTGAGGGGGCGACCGTCACACAGCGCCGAGGCCCGGGCCGACCGTGCTGACCTGCAGCTGGGGTCCGTCCGGGTCGGAGGCCGCCGTCTTCACCTGGTGCGCCTGCTGCATCAGCAGGTCACAGTACAGCCGCAGCTCGGACTTCTTGGTGCGCACGTTATCAGTGCCGGTGTCGCCTGTGGGGCGCGGCAGGCTAAAGCGCGGGACGGGCCGACTACCGTGCCCTCCTTCCCCCCCCCCCCCCCCCCACACACACACGCCGCACATCAAGCGTGGATCGGGGGTTGGGAGACCTCGTCTTGTCAATTCACATCCCTTACTGTTAGCATATGTGCTCCACAGTGTCAGCCATATATTCGCTATGCCTCCTCCCGGGATGTAACCATCGTGTAGGGGTGGGAGGGGGGCAGGGAGCGACCCATTGCCTCAGGTACCCAAGCCGAGATTTGCACCAATTATCGGCGATTTCGAAAAAAAAACTTAGTTCACATTCACCTTCACAGATTTTTGGATAAATTTTGGCACCGCCCTCCCATCCTACCAACCACGCACCTGGCCTCCTTCCACCGCGCTAGGTCGGCATCCGTCATACCAAACGATTGCACCATCTGAGCACACCAAACGACCGCACGTCCGACCACATCAAACGACTGCATCACCAGCACTCGCGAGTCAGCGCGTCCTGGTTACGCTCGCCGGTCACGGCGCCCGCCGGCTGAGCCGTACCTGAGGACTGGCGACCGGTGCGGGCCTTGCCAGCGGCCTGCTTGGCGCACCCCAGAGCGATCAGCCACTGCTGGCGCTGCTGCGCCGAGCCGGCGCGCAGGTAGTAGTGCTGCTCGGACGGGATGGTCAGGTCGAGCCGCGTGCTGTCCGTGGCGTGCACGCCGATGTCGCACACGGACACCTTGATGGAGCCCTTGCTGCCCTTGGAGACATCCTCCTTGGACTGGTAGTAGGACAGGATGCCATCTTCCAGGATGAACCAACGTGGCTGCCACCCTGTACCAGAAGGGCAGAAAAGCATGAGTCATCAGCACTTGTAGCTGTAACCATGTGCATGCACTGCTGATGAAGAGACTGAGCAATACTAAATTGTTATTGCATGCATATTGATCCACTTCTGGATGAGTGCCCCAGAAGTTTTGAGCTATCAACAAATGCCCACCACAGCTCATGTCTGAGGCACCTGAGCAAGATGGATTATGCAGGAAATTAAGCAAGTATTAAATTGTGGATTTGTGACTTGTCTGTCAGCAAAACAAAACAGTATATTCACCACTAATAGATGAGACAGCATGCACTGTAGGCTGTGGGACAGTAATCAATAACATTTTTCAAATTGAAGACACATGAGGAAACAAAACTGTAATGCATCAGCATAATTATTATAAGATGATTTCTGCTGTAACAAGTCTGCAAAATACTTACTTACCATTCCAATAGTTTGTCCATTTGTGCAATATACCCCTCCATTTTCACCAGTTATGTTTCCTCTTCCCCATCCATGCTTTGCAAGACTTCAGTGCATATCAGTAGGGAGAACAAAATTATAGTCCTTGCTTTCTCATTAAAATGAGAATTGCTGGTGCTTGTAATCTCTATGGAGATATTTAAAAGACAAAGAAAGATGAAGCCTGGAATAGACATTTGAATAGAAACAAGATGTTTGACCTACTGAATACCATGTAGACTATCCAATATGCACAAATATTTCTCACATAGTGCATATGCATTCAGAATGCTCTGGAATTCAAGTTAAGTTCTTTATAAACACCTGCAGGCACCATATTCATGACCAGATGCATCAGGAGCCTGAGGTACTCCAATAAGTGACACCTCACTGAATGGTATCAGCTGGTGCCATCTCATGTTTGTCATGTCATTATTTTCAATGTGGCACCATGATGCACAAAGCACCTGATGCCATATGGAAATGGATGCCTCTCCCCCTGGCAGAACACACAGACACTGCAGGGGATCAAATCCAATATCCCTGGTTTTTCAACTTGTAGCTTCACTAGCTTTGAAGCTTGTAGCTACAAGCTTGCATGATTCATAATAATAATTCACCATTACCAGTAGACCATTACCAGTTGAGATGAGAACCTGCCAGTTTCGAAGTGTGTCAACTGTCTGGCACTTGGCCCACTGCCAGGACATCTAGTAATGGGAAAATGGGTTTGAGTTGTTCCTTCTCAAATTCATCCAAATTCAAGCAGCATAATTAAGATACCCAACAACATTTGGTCACTGTTAAATCCAGGTTAAGAATACAGGTATGAGACAGGCATAGTGGGCTTGCCAGTAGTGGGATTTCCCTTCCATGTTGTCATTTTGCAAACCCTCTTCTTATATTATATTTCCACAGGGTTTTTCATTATATTCAATCACAGTAAGCAGTGCTTATGAAAGACATAAGCATTGCATATACTGCAAAAGACAATAACCTTTATGAAAGCAGCTTTAATGCAACTAGCATGTTGAATTATGTGATGGCCGACTATCACTGTCCATCCTTGTTTTTTCAGGTGCATGGGTGTTATCTAGAGCACATGCTAGCTGGATCGCAGCTCCTATTTTGTGAACATCCGCTTTTTGAATTTTGCAAAACAGGCATTCGTCACACCAATCAAAAATGTACTGAAATTCAATACGTCTGAAGCTGAACATACCTCAAATTGCCGGCCGTATCCATCGCCTGCAGAAACTGACAAGGTGGCAAGTGAACCTGGCGCAGCTCCCCGGATCGCCTGCGTCGTACGTCAGCTGATGATGGCCCTCAAGGTTACTTATTTATTAGAATTTTACGAAAGGAGTCCGATTCAAATGAAAAAGGTCCCCGAGTCCTCCTGAGCACCACGTGAACGATGCATATTATACTTCTTTTTCGTCCTCACCTGACACGTTACGTTGCATTGAAAACTTGTCAATGCCCGTCCAGCTAGTTCGAAACCGCACTATCGAGCGCTGAAAACAGCGAAGTCCCAAACCGCAAGGCCCTTATTGTTATGCAAAATATGTTCTTGCGGATCACACAAGGAACACTGCGCACATCAATTTTGGCACCTGAAGCCATTGACCTATACAAGTCTAGACAGCCTACTGCCATTGGCGCGGTGACCGGCCGGTTGTTCCCAGGTCAATGCCTGAAGCAGATGTTTTCATTATGCCTCTAGCCCTCCGACGTATTGAGTACGCTACACATAAGTTGCGTCACGCAGATAAGACAAAATGCCAGTCACCCAGCATTTACCTCCTCACATATATTGCCACGAATTCACCAGACATACTTGGGACGGCGGAACGTCGTTTGGACCTCACAATAGCGTCTCAAGACATCGTGCTTTTTTGCCATAGTTTAAATAATGTCCTAAGCGAGCCCACGTGTCGCCTGATTTTGTAGTACCCCACTGGCAGCTGTCACCTCGAAAAGCTTTATTTCTTTTTGTTGACTAAACGCACCGTGACAACAACCACGTACAACAAAAATTCAATCCCATGATCGCAAAGTATCCGCACTGTCGCTTTTTTATACCATTGGCTCGGGGGCTGAAAACCACACCGGGTGTGCGCTACCCTGTAACACGTATGACTCACAAAATAGTGTAGTGCGCGATGGAACATCTGTTTAGCTTGCAGAATAGTCCGCCTTATTTCTTCCTTTGCGACATATTGATCGACGAAATCATAGGATCAAACCCAAAGTCTTCTGCTCGGATTATTGGGCAACCCTGTTGTCACTTATTTACCCCGACTTCACTCATCCTCTCCTTGCCTGTACCATAATGTTTATCATTCTTTACGCACACAAGAAATAAACATTACATTTTTTCTGGGTGCCAAGCCGTCGGAGAATGACAGGGAACGATCGAGCTGATCAATTCGCTTAGAAAGCATTGACGTCCCCTGACATGACGCTGATCCTTGTTGACGATGCTTCGATAAAAATGACCATTCATAGTTTGGCAAAACAAGTTTGGCAACGACAGGGACGGAAACCGCCAGGATCCAGTTTCATGACACAATACCAGAAATTGGCCATCAGTCAACCATGCAGACTGTTTAGAAGAAAAGTATTAGCACGTCTTCGAATCGGACACACAAATCTTTCACATACTTATTTAAAACACCCTCGTCCCCTCTGCCAACCGTGTCATCGTCCCCTTTTATTTAAACATATTTTGTTTCAATGTGTTCAAAAATGATAAGAAATGAGCTCATCAAAACTGACAATGTGCTTTGTTTAAGCATGTATTGTTTAAATGTGGCTAGTTTCAACAGCAGCGAAAGGCATTAGAAGCATATTGTCGTCACCAAAACGTTGCGTTGCCGTAAAAAGTTATCTTAGGTAATGACCATCAACATCTTCTTGTCTTTTGTTCATTTTCTTAGACGTGCTGATATGCTTCAAGGACTGTGACGGGTTATCACCTTCATTGTGCTATTTCTTTCTTCAATCACATCTCAAGATTGATTTGAAAGAACCCTCCCAAAGGCGCGAAATGGTGCGAACGGCCCGAAACGCCTCAAACCAAATAAAGTAAAGTCAAGTCAAAGTGTCATTAATCATCGAGGCAACTCGACCCACTCCCCGGCTTACGCCCGATTGGCAAGACCTGTCTTGATATAGAGTGGTTGCTCCTATAGCGGCTTGGCCGGGGTTCGGGCGTGGCACGTGGCGGAAGGGTCGTTGTAAGCCCATCGGTTTTGTCCGGGCGCACCGAAAATGGGACCGATGCCAAAGTCGGCTAGCAACTGTTAGAAACCGTGCCAGATCTCGGCAACACGTGGTTGGAGCGATAAACACGCTTAGGTGAATAACTGAACGGGGAATCGCCTGGCGTGATATTTGCAGTAGTACGTGTTTTATGTCACGCGCACAGACACGGCCAAGATGGATCTGCCCGGTTTTTGGCCGCTTACATGTTTTTTGCCATAGCTTAGCAGCTACATGTAGAGGTGCTAATCCAATTTCAAAACGTCGATCGACGTACAATCGTCAATTCATGTGACCAATACGAGTTTGTGCGGCGGACGGTTGTGCCGATAGCCATCGGACGGGTCGGAAATGTCAGAGTTTCGACAGGTCGGAACTGTCGGCGTTTCGACAGGTCGGAACTGTCGGTGCCGAGTACATCACGCTGTTGCCGAAACTAGCCAGGATCGTGGCGAAATCTACACCATCGGCTGCATTGATTCATTGCCTGTATTCACCGTGATTTTATTCGTCAGTCTGTGCACTGTCACGTTCATGCGTAATATTTACCTAAAGAGTTCCAGTTTCACATTTTCGCGCAATCAAGACGCCACCGGTTGGTCGCCCAGCCGCTGGTGACCAGTATTTTAAACAATGCGACGGAACGCGCGCGCGCCGCATGTTGCCTGCGTCTGGCAGCCGCCATCCATTCATTCATTGTTCGTTCGTTCGTTCGTTGCAGCGAGAAAAATGAACCGTAGTAGCCATCAAATGCATTATTCGAACTCCTTGCTTCGACAAATACCAGATAAAATAAATGCATTGGGTTACGCATAAATTGCAACAGGTGCGATAAAAGGGCCATATAAATGCAGTAATTTTTTCAGCGAAGCTCACTGCCGCGGCAAACTGCACCCCCATTGGCTACTCGGGGTGTGTTTTGAAGCCATTCAAAAGTCTGAATATAGACATATGATACTATGTAACACAGACACATTGCAGTAACATTGACTGGTAGCAGTGGTGAAATCAAAGTAGATTTGACATTTGCAGTGGTATGAAGTGCTGTTTTCTTGCACTTTTTGAGCGCGTAACGCTCGTAGCATAGCACTCCAACCGCAGTGAATATCTGGAAAGCAGAATTTAAAAGCTGAACAATCGCTGACTTTGTCTAAGTAAGCAGATCGCGCGTTCATCGCAGAAGAATGCCTCAAATGATGGTTCCTAATCATTACTTTGCACCACTTTCTTATGCCTCATCAGCTTCGACGTATGCCTAGCTGACGCGAGCCGGCAAGTGCTGTGGCAACGACTACCTCAGGTACGATTTAATGCTATCTTCATTGGCTTACGATCGCTTCTTGACACAAACGAAATGGGGGTTCTTCGGGCATTTGTAATAGCCACCTCCAAGCATGCAAATGCGTATAAAGAGGGCGAGAGAGGTGTGGGCTATCGCCCACCGATATCTTTGAAAGTTGCAAGCGATTAATCCCATGATGCTGCACGAAAAACAAACACATGGGCTAAGTTTGTTTCCCACGACCCGCCTTCGTCCCTGGTAGCCAGCACAACACACCCTGTCCTCGGCAGGCATCCCGGGAGCCAGGGGCCAGGGGTCGGCCAGGGAATGCCATGAATGGCGCTGAATTATCGCAGAACAATACAAACACGAATCGTCCATAGAAGCTCCGTCGCTTAACGGAGCAAGCCCGCAAGTACTTGCGTGAACCTTTGGGGATATCTTTATCGATTGACAGCGTTTGGTCCGTGCGGCGGCCAACCCAGCCAGGCATGTGTTTATCGCACCCACGTGCCGGGGCCCTGGCTTTCGGCGCGTGTTTGGCCCTGGGCGGACGAACCGCGGGGAAGCAGACACAGAGGGCCCCCACCCGGTGACAGCAGAGCGTTACCAGAGTTCAAGAACGCTGCGCAGGCCGGGTCGTCCGCAGTCCCTCTCGCCGCCCAAGTCATGGCTCTGGTGCGCGCGTGCCGTGCTCTGTCGGTGCCGACGCTGGCGCGCCGCGCGCTGACGGTGGCGCCCCGCCGGCAGCTCACCTCCGTCTCCGCCGAGACGCCCATTGGCGTCGTCGGTGTCGGAAATGTCGGTGAGAATGTCCGCCTCTATAATCGTTTGGTCGTGACGTTGGCAATCCTGTGACCGACAAAGCAGTGAGCCGCCGGCACCGTGGTTTACTCACTGTGTGCGCGCATCCATCAGTGCAAGCATAAATGAAATCAGCGTGAGTTTCTGGATAGCTTAATGCCTTATTTCGTTAAGAATCCGGCTCGATTATCTCCAGGTCCAATCATCCACTAATCACGCTATACAGAGAAATGCGTGCTGACAAATGGGTTGATGCGTCTGTCATTGTTCCTGGACCCAGTGGTATTGTGTTCCCACACGTGGCCTTTGGTCGTTGCAGAATTACGTAACAGAACAGTTCATCCAACTGTTAAGTGAAACATGAAAGGTATGAATCAGTATGAGGTAACAAAGACAGTTACTTCGTACTTATTCAGAATATGAAAATCATATTACTAAACACGGACAGACTGAATCACCTGGCCTCCAACGAAAACATCGTGAGAAGTATGTTTTGGTTATTGAATCAACCCCACGCGTAGTCTGCCTGAGATATCACATCATCGATTTCCCAGAAGGAACAGAAAATTTATCATTTCAACCAACATCTTTTCGATCTCGATAAACCCTGAGCAACTGAGATGTTTGTGCCCTCGTTCTCCGGAAAGGCTGCACGTAGCGTGCCTGCGGACCGATGGGGCGGCGCTGCTGCCCAACAGGGACAGCAGCTGAGAACGCCTCAGGGCGGAGTTGCCGTCTGGTGAGGGTCCCGCGCGGCAAGCTGCACCGCGCGTCTTTTTAGAACATCTAGCGCGGTAATACGGGCCCAGTCAGTCCTCCGCGCAAAACCTTGGCCCCGCTATGAGAAGAGTTGCATTGTCGGCCTCGTTTAAGATAAAACTAAATTTAGGCTGCTGGTCCGAAACTTTGCCTGGATATAACAACATTAAAGGGCGAGACAGAACAAAGATGCATAATACAAAAAAGGAATTAAGTATTAGCCGTTTTCATGAATAGGCACGGTGTAAGGTTTTTGAAAGCTTTTAAAAGCTTTTCACCCTTAATTTTCTAGCCAACCATCTTAAATCAACGGTTATCAGCTTAAGATGCTTCGCAGAGATTAAGACATATTTGTACAGACCTTTAATTAAATAAAATTGCGGTTAGCTGGCTGCAAGCCAGATCATGCTTTTATGGACAGTACAAGCGCCAGATTCTTATCCGCCGAAACCTTTCAAAACTTATTAAAAACATTTGGTGGCATCTCTTACACAGACCTGACAAAACAAACTCCTGTATCATCGTAGCGTCCCTGGCCTCAGGGTGCCGACAGTGGTGTGGTTAACGCATCTGCAGTATCCACCGCACGTCTGGGAAACAAGGGGTTCAGGATTCAATTCCCCACGGTGCCCGCCCCTCTTGCCCGCTTGAGAGGCAGGCGACGCTATATAGCCTCAGCAGCAGAGTGCGTCGTAAAGTTCCAATAGCGATAATGACGACACGGCCTTGTTCATTACTATGTAGAACTTACTTCAGCACACACAGAGGCTGCTTACAGTTCTTACTGAGCTAACAGTTCTTGCTGACCTTAACATGATTCAAGATGAATGATCCTCGAGCACAATGATCCTTAAACCCCCGCCTTGCTTCACACGCCATCGATGTAAACAACAGCACTCTGTTCTAAAAAGCATAGGATATTGACTATTGCGCGCCGATAGGTGGAGGTGTTATGCTGATTGGTCCCATGGGCTCGGCGCATTGGTTGTTTGCAGCCGAATTGGGTGATTTTGAGCGTTTTCAGTGACTTTTGACCTAAACCAGTCTGCCAAGGATAGGATACCGACTATGCTGCATCGATTGGTGAAGGCTTTTGATGTTGATGGGTGCCATAGGCTTGGAGCATGGGGTTGTCTGCGACTTAATTTTTCCAGTTTGGGGTATTTTGGCGGCATTTGACGTGACTCAAGTTTACCATACTCTGGACAGGGTTATCGACCAAGCGGCATCGAATGGTGTCGATCGGTGCTATAGGCTCGGGGCATAGGGGTTCAACGGATTTTGGTCGGCCGCTTAGTCCCTTCCACAAGACTGGGGCAACCGGCATCCAACACCCTCGCCCGGTGCATATCGCTGATTGCCAGGCCTAGTATTTTCGTAGAATTTGGTGAACTAAATGCGTGGGCTGAAGAAATGCCTGTAAAGGGATTCGTTTGATAAAACAGACTTGTGCTTGGTTGGATACGTGTGGTCTACCTAATGCATGCTAATGGAATCGCATGAAACCATATTTTACTTGTGAAAGTGTATAGTAAATAATAAGACTTTGAAAAAAAAACATTTTACAACTTTTCAATACACCAGTTCATCGTGAAAATGGCTACTGTATGCTACATCTTCCGACACATTTTAGTGGCAATCAATATGCATTGCACCCTAATATGCCCCCCCCCCCAAATATGCACCCCAAATTTGATGCCGTAATGTTATGAACAGAAATGACATTACAATGTAAGTGTCCCTGTGTCATACTTGCCCTCATTGAGCTTATAATAAAGCTTCATCTTTGCAGGATTATTGGAGCGTAAGGGGAAAAATCGGCAAAAAAGAAAAATAAAAATGAGATGTGCCTGCAGCTTTCCACAGTAAAACCCAAAAGGATAGTGATTCGGAAACCGCTAAACGTTTTAAAGGAGTAGATATACACAACAAATTTGTAATGACATTCATCCAAGCAAGCAAAACATTTTTATTCCCCTCCAAACACGAACAACAGAAAAACTAGAATGCTACCACTTTTACGCCTCTTCTCTGTAGACTTAAGCGATACACAAAGCACCATCGTCCTTAGTCGTTTTGAGAACGGCATATTCAGGGGATTTTATGGATTTCTGTTCGCTGATCGTCAAAGCGTGGCGAATCGCGTGCTCCACCACAGGGAGATCGGGCTTTTTATTGTTGTCCCGTCGTCAAATCCGTCATAGTCCTGCGGGAACCGTCCGGACGGTCATACTTGACGCCTGTCACGGAGTTGGGCACTGGCGAATGAAACGACTGGAAGACGATCAGCATTACGTGCGAGGCTGGTGCTCTGTGAGCCAGCTAAGGTCGTTCCATTGATGTGAACAAGGGACGAGTGAAGGGATGAGCGAAAACTTAATCAAGGAAAGATTCCAAACTAATTATGTTTGTAAGCGTTATTGCTTGTAGATAATCTGATAACATTCTTCAGGGGCCAGCTTATGAGATGACGCCCACCCATGACAAATAACGTGATAAAACATTGGTTAAATCAGTCGACACAATGAAGGGTGCGGGTAGTAGCCTGATGCATTTACCACCTCCTCTGCGTTAATGAATTGAGCCGCTTCGCAGAGATTAGGATGCATCAGGCAAGAGGTAATACTGGATGCCTGAAATTTCGCGTAACTTGTTAGCTATGAGTAGTACCAATTTCTAACCGTAAAGTGCACAATGTTTGTGGGTCCCTGAATTCCATCGCTCCACCGACCGGAGAGCTTTCTATTGGTTCAGGGTTTTGCAAACTCTCATCCGCTTATCCACGGACGGTCTTTATCTTAATGTTTTTCGCCATCATCACTGCTTGAGAACTTGATAAACTCCTCCGCCTTGACTATCTCCTCTGTTTTGAGAACTTAATTAACTCCTCCGCAGAGATTGGGATGTGTCGACAACGGGTACTACTGGACGCCGGGAATTTCGGAACATCGTTTTTAACTATGAGTAACACGAATTTCTTATCGCAAAATGTGCATCGTAGGTCCCATAATTCCATCGCTCTACGGCCGGAGAGCTGATACAGTTGGAGAGCTCTACGGCCGGTCGCCAGTGTTGTTGCAACACCTGCGACCTGGCAGCCACCAGCGCGATTTATCGACTGAGCGGTAAGCGGCGGTAGACACCTGGGCGACTGAATGGCGAGCGACCACAGACACCTAGGCGACTGGTCAGGCGTGCCATACACAGAGGCTCCTTCGCTTCGTTGAAACTTTCTGTCGAGAGCTTTGGCCGGATCTCCGAGTCGCGAGTGCTGACAGACATGGGTATTAACTCACTGGCTGGTCACGTAAACAGCTGACATGTGCACTGACTCATGCCCTTCAAAAATAATCACCTCAGGGCCAAAGCAGCTTCTGGGCTTCGGTAGACTCTCAGGCGTGCTGAGGTCATTTGCCGACCAAATCACGCGGAAGGTGCATCAGTGCACTGATATTTGGGCAGAACATTCGGTCCTCGCCTTCAGTGTTTCGCAACTCTCATCCGCTTATCTACGGACGGTCTTTATTTTAATGCCTTTAACCATTAATGCACAGAACGTCTGCTGTGCAATGTGCTCCGCTGTGGAAGGGGAAGTCACGCCAAGGACGCCACAAGTTGTGGACCTCCTTCATAGCTGACAGGAAAGGAGTGTATCTACAAGTGAAGGAGGTGGACGGCAGACCAGTCATACATCATAATCTCTCTTCTCTCTCTCCCTCTTTTCGTTTGCAAAGCAATAGCTGCCCTTGTGTTAGTAACGACAAACGGCTACCGCGCTGTGGTCTTTACCTGTGTTGCAGCCAGTTTGATTTTACCAGCAGGACAGCGTTTCCGTTTCGTGATGTCACATGCATTCACTGGCAGGCTCGTACCGGTGCATTCCATGCACTGTCAAGCGGTCTTTCCCCACGATAGCGACAAATCCTGACTGGGTGCATTGAAGTCCAGACCTGGCCTAGCCCTGAATGCCTGGCGTGTCCTTTGATGCGTCCATCAGGTGTCGAGGATCGTGCCGCCCATCGATTAGACGCATCGGCCCTGTCCGACGTGCTTCTTTCGTTCCTCGCCCACACGCGTCCGCACACGGCAGCAGGACGATCCTGAAGACGGCGCCAGTGTGCCGTCGTCTTCCAAAGAGGCTGTGTGTGCGGCGGTCCTCTGTCGGCGAACCAAAGGCCTGCCGCAGTCACACGGACATGGAGCACTTCGGCGGCCTGGTCTCTGTGGGCGCCAGCTGGTCCGTGACGCCCCTCGGTGGTCAGACGGTGGACGAGGAGCTGCGCGTCACGACCATCCACGACCCACCGTACATCGGCGTTTACCCGCAGCCCAATGGCTCGTACAAGTACGACGGCTACCTGTACGACCTGTGGAAGATCGTGCCGCGCAGTCTACATCTCCGCTACAAGATGATAACTCTTCTGACTGGTGGCTACGTCAGCAGGGCGAAAATGGCGCGTGACTGGGGATGGCGGCGAACTAGCCTATCGTCGTGCTGATGTAGCCTTAACGTGGATCAGAATCAGAAGGGATCGCGCGAGCGTGTTCGACCACCTAGACGCCGCGCCGGTGGATCACGACGAGTACACGTACCACGCGCTCCGGGGCTCCCGAGGTTTCCCGCAGATTGGACCGAACATGCTCGACTCTCTGCTGAAGCTGCTGCACGCTGACGTCTGGTGGATGTTGCTGGTCTCGCTGCTGATGGTGTCCGTGGTGCTTCACGTCTCACTGAGCTTCAACCAAGAACGGGTGTAGAGTCGCGGCATGATGAAGGACATGACCTGGGGTCCGTGCCTGCTCTGCAGCTTCATGACGTCGGTGGGGCAGGGCTGGGCGAGCACTCCCCGCTCTCTGGCCGCCCGCACCGCCGTGATTTCCAGCTGGCTGCTGGGCATCCTCACCTACGTCAACTACACTGCCAACCTGATCTCGCATTTGACCGCCATCACCGTGGACCGACCCATCAGCAGCCTGCGGGAGTTCTCCGGACATCCGGGCTGGATCCCAGCCACAGAGTCAGCGTTGGGCATTACCAATGACTGGGAGACGAGCAGTAACAAGTACGAGCGTGAGCTATTCTATCGCATCGCATCCCGAGAACGTTTCATCGAGCTGCGCTTGGCGGGAGAGAGCGGTCGGCGGGTCCTCGATCCTCGAGTCATGAGTTACATCGACATCAACAGGCCCTTCTGCACATTCGGCGCCAACGCATGTGACCTGATACCGCTGCAAGAGATGTCACTGCGTCAGGTCACAAGAGACGCATGTGACCTGATACCGCTGCAAGAGACGTCACACGTCACAGACGTCACTGCGGAGGAAGGAAATCTGCATGGCAATAGGAAAGGACAGAAACCGACTGCGAAAAGCCATCAAGCATCCCGTGCAAAAGATGCAAGAGGTTGGCATCGTTTCTCGCTTGAAACAGTATCGGCTGATATTTGGTCAGGATAAGTGTAGCTCTCCAACGGACTTCAAGTCGCTGTCCATTAGAAATCTGCTTGCTGTGTTGATCCGAACACCTTTGGCTGTGGCGTCCAGCACAGCTGTTTTCTCAGCCGAGTGTCTTTGGTCTCGGGTGCGTGCCAAACAAAGCAATCGGCAGAAGGTCTGGGCGGCGCCGGCGCATCGCAAGATACGCCCCTCCCCCGCGGCACTCAAGAGCCAATTAGAGCTACTGCTGCAATTTTACTCCGATGTAGAGGGTTGAAAAAATGCGTGACGCTGAATTTTTTCCCGATACGTGGTTTTGGGTTTGCCACCTATGAGTTCGTGCTGCTGACTTTGCACTGTAACGTGCACTTGATAAAAGAATTAGCATCAGCCGGGGAAAACAACTGCGTATGTGTTGGAAAGGGATCGTCAACTTTTGTTGGGATGTTGGATCAACAGCGACTAGAAGTCATCAACCATGCGATCCGGGATTTGCGAAGTACTGGCATCATTAAACTTGCCAAATCGTTGCCAGTGCTCGGGCAGGAGCACTGCTGGTGTTTAGCACTCCTGTAACACTGCCAATCGGATGGTTGCTGGCCGTGTTGGTTCCACTGCCTCTGGCAGTCGCCTCTGGCATGACCATCGATCGCTTTCCTGAAAAAGTGCTTTTGGACTCTTGTTCTAAGAGAACACGCCACTCTTCGTCACGCTCTCTTTTCATGGAGTGCCAGGGCGGAGGTCACATAAGCGTTCAGAGGCGATCACCGGGGTTTGAGCTTGGGTTCCCACGTGGCAGCCGAAGGCTCTCACCACTCCGCCATGACGTCCCCTGCGTCCCGTCTCGGTGCAGACATCGCAGCAAGATGCGTTTCAGAGCTGGACGGCCTCGCGCATCACAGCACCTGTACTTATCTGTGATACATCACAGCATCTTCTGCCCAAGTACACAGTGTTCACCCGCTGACTGCAAGGGTGCGGGACGGATAGGTTTAGGAAAGCAAGGTGTGCTTGATATTTCAGCGGTTGCTAGTTTATATATAAGATAGCACTAATAGCCTAATTCCTCGTATGATAACCAGGAGAATGGAATGACAGATCTTGAACTACATTTTAGATGTAAAGGTGTCATGCATATATGTAGAAATGCATCTATGTCTCCACTTCTCTGGTTTCTACGAGGCATTAAGCTTCTAGTGCCGTCTTATGTATATGCGTAATGTTCTTCGCAAATACACTTAGCAACTGACAGCTACTAGTTCCTGTCATGTAGACATGCGTGCGCACCTTCGTTCGTATGCTGACGATGCCGTTCATAAGACGTTATTGCCATGAACATCTGCTGTGTTTTGCTAACGAGCTGAAAAGATTTACAGGTCTCATACCTCAACCTGGAAGCTATTTTATTCCTTTAAAACCACAATTATTCTACTGTTATCCCACGGTTAACAATTATGTAACTGCAATCGACACATCGTAACCTATTGCACCTGTAGCACAAAGCTACTGCATCTTTAGCGTAGAGCTAGCTACCAGCCGCTGCACCTAACCCACGGAGCTACTGCACCTAAAGCGTAGAGCTACTGCACATTTTTTATAGCCCAGAGCTACTGTATCCGCGCGTTCGCACCGCGGCTGGTAGATGGTTGGCTGTGTGCTGGGTTCCCGAGCTCTGTAACGGACTGCCACCAGCCTTGACGTGCTGGGAGCTGAACTCGTTAACAGGGAACTGGATATCGTTTTTAAAACAGAACGGTGCGAGGTAGAGCGTTAATTGACTGATATCTATGATATATCTATTTTATGATTTTATACATTATATGCTGTGCCACCTACATATTCACTAATAGCGTGGCATGTTCCGTTTTCCCCTTTTATCCCGAGTGTTGGCAGCGTAAATTGCATTCTCGTGTGTTCTTTCAGCCTCTGCCACGCTGCTCCACTATTTGACGCTGGACTGAGAATAGCCACGCTCCGTGTGAACTGGCCATGTCTGTAAAATAAACAGACAATCTTGGGACCATCTCGTGTGCTGTCATGAGTTCAGTTTGAATACAGCTGATCACGCGTTTCGGCGCAGCTCGGCCTCGACCCCAGGCAGCTGGCCTTGCGGTTCCTGCTCTCTAACCGCTCCTTTATATGATACCAAAAGGGTTCTGGAAGGGAGTGGAGGGTGGGGGTGCGTCGTTGCCCACGGGTTGGTGTTCCCGGAAACCGGACTCCTACGGCACTGTCGTTCCCGAAACACTGCTTTCTGATGACATTGGCAGCGATTTACATGTCGCACAGAGTTGCTAGCTCAAATTCGCGATGGATGTGTGCTTTGCTATTAACCACATTTAAGCAATTTGGTAAGCGATCTTCTGCAGGCAGCCCTGACCCGCTGTCATTCTCAGTGTTCGACAGGTAGCCCGCCGTGGCACTCACGCGCAGCAGGGCGGGCGGGTCCGGAGGCGCTCCCAGTCAATAGCCATTGTACGGCTCTATCGTCCATCAACCATTAAGTTCACAGCTATGATGTGTCTACATGCCAATATTAGATGATAAACTATGCTTCCCGCTGCCCTGGCATACAATTCTTTTGAGTAGGGAACATCCTTTATGGCGGGGTTTGCCTCATGCTTTAGCTGGCGTAGAATGGCACGGCTGTACGCTCAGCGCGTATTACTTCTATGTTCGGAAAACAAACGCTTCAGGATGTAGACACTCAGCCTGATGTTCATGTGAAATACTAGGTCAGGCGTTACACTCAGACTACGGTTGCATTCGCGCCGAGAGGACATTATTTGACCACTCCGAAATGCACGCTGAGTATCGGTAATTGACTTGTACGGCACCCTTTCACGTATACGACTTTGACCGTGCCACCTATTCAGACTTCGTCGCAAACCAGCACAGACGGAGGAACTAAAGTGATATGGATTTACCCGTCCACACACTGCAGGAACACGATGGCACGTGCAGTGACGACGACAGTCTGAGAGGACTCTCGGGTGCTCAGACTCACCTGAGAGAACTCTGCGGTGCTCCAAACGGCAGTGTTCTGCGGGCCGCCGCCACTCAGGCTTTCACAACGAAGCACACACGCACGCACTCAAGCACACCCACTCCTACGCAGCATCTCATTTATCGATACAGATGTGTTTCAAATGGCGTCCTCGTGGACATAAAGTGGTTTGCGAAGAACGAAAGTACCATACCAGCAATCCATTCTGGCGTTCTTTTACCACAGTGAAAGCGCCTCATCTGCGAGCAGTCCATGCGGTTAAATGGAACAATAATCGCGATAGTGGTCATATCAGCGTGTGCGGTCCTCCTCCAGACATACCACTGAGGTTTGCTACCAATAATATTTATGGCAACGGCTGTCGAACGTCCCAAAGTCTCCGGTACACGCACCCGCGCGCACGGCTCGCGCGGAGCGCGAGCGCAAATGAAGCCAATCGCACGGCTCGCGCGGAGCGCAGGCACAAATGGAGCCAATCGCACGGTTCGCGCGGAGCGCAGGCGCAAATGAAGCCAATCGCACGGCTCGCGCGGAGCGCGGGTGCAAATGACACAATCGCTCGCAGGTGGGGTTGGGGCTTGTTGATCCATGTTTACACGATGCCAATCCGCACTCAGCGGTGACAAACAGAATGTCTGCACATAGATACTGACACATATCACAAAGATTTCGCTCCAGCTTATCAATGACAGGGCCAATCAATAGTACATGTGGAGGTAGTAACTCCTTTAGCAGCTATGCTTGCTGTGCTCGGTGTTCGCAATTAAATGCGGGAGCCATTCATGACGCTAAGAGTCACGTATCTTTGCACATCAAGGAATACCTCCACGCATCACCGAAGGCTTGCCACGTTTTTATGTGTCTCTGAGTTGGGCGCAATGCCTGGAGGACAACTTGCATCTGTCACCGTTTTGACGGCAGTTTTTTCGGGCTATCTGATCAGCGGTGTGCTCGGAGACACCTGCCACCCCTGACATGCGATCGTCATCAGATTCCCCAATGCCCTTTCCCCAAGGTTTCCAACGGTGTGACATGCTGAACCGTCTCTCAGCCTTCTCTGGCTCATCGCCGGAAAGAAATGGTATATGTTGGACAGGCAGCCGGATGTCGGCTAACTGCACCTCACGTGCACGCGGAGTGGTCCCGCTCGACCTGCGGTGTTTTTGCCCTTCGTGCGAGTTTGAAAACATGGACATTTCTCGTGCACATGATGACTTCATCGGTCTTTAGGCACCAACATACGATAGGAAACATATTGAGCTTTGTTTAAACTTAAGTATGTCCTCCGCCTTCTCATGTTACGGGCTGGGCGGAACTACATGTGACTGCATTTGCAGTCATGTGCAATATTGATTGACCATTTGTAATCTGGCCTCTATGTAGAACATTTCGTTCAAGCACAGGCTGTGTTAACTCCTATGCAACTTCGTCGCCGATATTATGATTTTGCTAACGTGTGCCACATTGTTAGCTTTCTGGCTGGCTTTCATTCTTCTTTCCGTAACCTTTTGCACTATTTCGTCGTCATCATGGCACCAAAAGGTCAGCAAATAAATCGTAAAATCATGAGCTCTGCCTATCACTCATGATGTGTCTTGGATCACTTTACATAGGTTCTGATATGCCAATTAAATTTTCAGCGATCCCAAGAGACCAAATCAAGGTCGTGCATGCACGAAACGTAGACACATGAACCAATTCCAAAGTCTTTGACTCAAGCATTTATACCTAAATTTCTTAAGCTGCCCACTCCCATGCAACATATCGTCTGCAGGCAAAGCATTCCTACCTACAATATACGACAATAGCCAATGACAATGGAAATGTATGCTGTTAGAAATGATTCCAATCCGGATTGACCTTTTTCTCGTTTTGTGCGCCCCGAGACTAACAGCCCACGTCGCCTTAACAACCCTGCGAATTTTCAATTCTTTCCCGGAACCCGGTGAAAAGTATTTTCTAAGAAATAGAATGGGTACTCATGCTAGAGAGGGTTAACGAATTGTTAACATGCTGCCAATCTGCGTGGATCAACACTTCGCTGGTTAATGTGGGTCAACGCGTTACTGATTAACAAGGGTCAACACGATGCCCATCAAAGCGGATCAACACCTTCGAGAGGAATTCAACTTCGTTCGAGAGCACTCGTGAGATGGCTTGATGGTTAGATTCTAACATTCCACGGTGCTGTATGAGCCTATCATACCGGTCGAGCTTGCAAAGGCGTTACCAGCCGGATCACAGCCAAAGCTTTCACTACAAAGGAGGAAAATGGTGGAGCAGTAAGGTACTTAATAAAGGAAACTCTTTTTGTACGATGAGCTCGTGTTGACAAATAAAGCTGAACGCTTTGCATTTGCAAGTAAAACAAGATTTCATAATGACGTAGTTTTGATACTCCCTGTGTCTTCCTTGCTAATCGAGCCGACGGTAGATTTGGAGAATAATGGCACCTCGGATTGTCCGCACCCTATGTCTTTGGACTTCTACATCGCCCCATGCGTAGTGATTCAGTTTCCTTCATTCAGCTCATGAGGCTGAAGGGATTCTCTGCAAAGCTGGATGCCTGAAAAGATTGGATGTGGCTGTCAGCTTTAAAATCAGGCCAAACCTTACATACACGACATCAAAACAATTTTGTATGAAGTGCTGATAATTTTACCTTTGAAGTCAACTAAAACCCTATCTGCTCAGATCAAAAAGGTTTGCATTAGCACGGTCACCAGCGTAACACTACCCACATCTAGCTGCACACTGTGTCTGGCATTAGCCCACGCGTCACAGCATGCAGGAGTGGACCTAATGTCCTATTCTCCAACCCACTCCGCCATCTCCCCAACTATGTAGGAAACAGTTGGGGAAATCCGAAGAAACGATAGAATTACGAGTATCTGTGGATAACCAACGATCTTTATCTGTCCTATAGCCAACTGACATCGCGAAGTTACACTCCTGACAGCAGGTGTTATCACTGCGCGCTATGTACTTACCTGACATCGGGATGCCCAGGGGGTCGTATAGCCTCCATTTTGTTTAAATATAGGGTCCTGTCATGAAGTTGTAGAGTTGCAAGGCATAGTTCACCAAACCTTCTCTATTAGAATTCAGCCCGAACCGGTGAATTTGCATCCGCTTCGTCTCCCGTTGAGACGTAATTATGGATAGGGTCTTGCTAACGAAGCAATGTGCATCATTGTTTTGATACTACCTTTTTGTTGCCGTCCAAATTATTTGTTGCAATGCTGCGTTCATGAAACAAACCTTTGCTGCATTGTTAAGCTAGTTCTAATGGCGTAGAAAATCTTGGTAGTCTGGATTTCATCGACTCATATAATTATATTTTCATGAAAATAACTGGAGCGAATCTACTCCAAACTGGGCTTAACCGTTGTTCCGCGGTTAACGAAGCTTGAAACTAGGTTCAGGTAAACATCAGTCGCTTGCACATTTCGAGGAAAAGCTTCGGAGGAAGTAACATGGAATTTTCCAATTATGTGTGGTAGAGCAATAATGGCCTAGGGGTACCAGCTAGCATGGTTTGGTAATCGACTTGAAGTGGAATTACCGCTCGCCTGCACGGGTATTGCCGCCATATTATGATTTGTCCATTGGTTGTGAATATGCTTTACGTGATGGTCTGATTATGAATGGATTTTCACGAATACCGACATCAAAGCATATCACTGTTTGTACGGCGTCGTTTCTATGCCCATTGGTCGCATGTAGCTGGCTGCGGAAAACCCGCTGCTGAACTGTTGCATACAGTTACGTCCAACCCAGCCGCTACTATCGATATTTACCGCTGCTCTGCACACAGGCGATGCCGTCTGCAAGAACCTCCTGCGCAGCGGCTACAAGGTGGCGGCAATGTACGACATTGACCCCCGGCGCGGCGCGGACCTGGACGACCGCATCCCGCGGGCCACCTGTTCCCGCCAGGTGGCGGAACAGTCCGATGTCGTCATCACGTGTGAGTAGCGGGACGCGGGGAGCTTTGCTGTGCGATGTCAGCCGTGAGGCATGGCACCGTTACGCCTCAGCTGCTTCATGATGCGCTTAGGCGTTGAGTAGAAGGGACTCTACGTCACACCAATGGCTGCAGTGACAGAGCCGAAACAGAGCCGACATGGTTGGTCTGGCGCACATGGATGTCTCTCCGCGCGGAAAACCATGCGTAGCCAACAGTTAATCTTGAACGGTGAACTGTTGACATGTAAGGAAGACATGCTGTGACAAGACTGTGATGAACAGATCGTTTCAAAAGGGCCGACAGTTACCCCTACCTGCCCATCACCCAACTGCCAGGAGACCAAGAGCGCTGTCCACGGCGGCACACAGAATGGCGGACCCCTGTCCACGGCGGCACACAGAACGGCGGACCCCTGTCCAGGGTGGCACACAGAACGGCGGACCCCTGTCCACGGCGGCACACAGAACGGCGGACCCCTGTCCACGGCGGCACACAGAACTTCACGTTAATACCGGCAATAGGAACCGAAGCGTTGAATACTGCGGCATACCCAGCCAAGAAATGTGAATTCTACTTGACAAAAAAATCAAGCATAACCAAACGGGTAAGCAAGTCGGAGCGCTTTGTGCGACAAAGGACTTTTTCATCACGTTCGCCAGACAGCGCCATTTGTCAAAAGTTAATCCAACTCATATCAATCAAAACTCATCCAATATCTCCTACTCAGTCAAGATTGTCCGGCCTTCCCGAGCCTTAAGCCGGCAGTATTTCAGCCATGCCGCCTGTAAGATTGTGCGCAGACGCTTAACATCAGCGTGTCTACACGGCCCGCCTGACACGCTCATGGGAAGAAGATGTTCCAATACATCAGTAAGTCTAACTGTGTGGGTTTCCAAGGGCGACGGTTTCCATTGGCTAGCCCTTCGTTATGCCGAAGTGATTGGGTCTGTTACCATGTCACCCACGCCGCTGGCGAGACCGCTGACGCCAGAGCCAGACAACGCAGCCGAACAGAGCATAACTAGTAAAGACAACCAAGAAACATAATGTAATCGTCATAATTAAGATGCCGCAGAAGGTGTCTGGGAGGACGTCCACGAATTACGTTATGTATGGAGGGGTAAGGGTGGGTTTGAGGGAGCGTAATCCGAGCATAAGAAGACCGTGATTTTTGGGGGGAGGGTAACGTGGCGTTCAAGCGCGACCGCAAATCATGTTGAAATCTTGAATAAATAAAGCTTTCAAGCAGCATATCGTTGATTTGCTCCCATGGCAAACAGTTTTTGTGTTTATCTTTCCCACCTTTTCCTTATTTAGCTGTCAAATACACGTTACCTTTATGAGATGTTGCCTTTAACACAGCGTGATCGGAAGAGAGAGAGCTCCTTCACCCAACGCAAACAGCTCGTAAGCATGGGAGTGGGGGTTAAAAATGGCCAAAAATGAGTCGCGTAATTTGTGGGTGGGCGTAATAAAAATGAGGTCGGTAAGTGAGTGTAATTTGTGAGTGAGTCGCGTAATTTGTGGTTGTAAAAGCAACTATGAGCCAGCGCCAGTGAGAGGGTGTCATGCCGGCTTCGGTGTGAACATCGATAGAAGGGTGGTAAGATCTCAGCATCACCAGCGCAACCGAACTTGAAGTGTTTGGTAAGCACCCGATCCGTTATGTTTCACTTCGGCATTTCTGGACGCAGCACCATGCCTGCTTCGGGGCGATATCATTGTGTGTGCACTCTGGCTCCCTACAACATGTGGAAGTGACAGACCAATAACAGCTTATTCGATTAGCCGATTTGTCAAACAGCTGCGCCACTCCTTGAAAGATATTTGCAATGTAAGTGTGTTGCCACCATATGTCATCATGAATGTTGACAAATTGGGCACATCGCAAACGTCTCGATATTCTGACAGCACGCAGCGGAGGTGGTTACGGGCTCAGGGGCACAATGCCATAATGTCGGCGTTGCATCGTCCGCGCGGACTATGCTGCGGTGGTCGCAAAGCGGCCAGCGTTGCCAAGGCCAGGCCAATGACAACGGCATTGATAAATAAGGTCATTGATAACCAATGTCAAGTGCAAGACTGTTGTGCCGTTTCGTCACATGGGATACAATAAAACTACTTGATCACTGTCAGGACCAGTAGGCGACCTTCTCGTTATGTTCTGTTGCAGCGGCTGCTGAAGAGCCGGGCCCGTTTGTGCGTGTAGTGACGACCCGTTTCGTCTGCGCGTGCCGACCTCAGGTCTGCCGAAGCCGGCCCACGTGGAGGCGTCGTACTCGGGCGCCGACGGCCTGCTGGCGGGGCTGCGCCCGGGCGCCGTGTGGATCGACCACTCGACCACAGACTATCAGCAGACCATCCGGTACCACCAGCAGGTAAGCCGCCCGGCAGCGGACGGTCAGCAGGCCGCCAGCGGGGGGCGCTCCGTGTTACCCCAGCCCCGAGACGTTCAGCACTTGGGGTTTAGCTGCAGTGAACTGAGTATTTGTCACCGCGACGGGAAGATTTGCTCCGGAGGTGGTCCTGACAGGCCGACAGCAGTATGTGAAGTGGTGGGCATGGATAACCTTGGTCCTGAAATAGCTACATTGCTATTATTGTAAAAATATATTGATTAAAAATCCAAAAGCAATTTCGACTTGATTTCCTGCGAAGCTACAACCACTAGCGAGTACGTAATAGACTTGACCAATGTTTTTTGTTGGTCGGCTGATATTTCTATCACGTCCAAATATCAACCTGCTTTGCTGCCTTCCCTGAAGACCCCCAATGTGTGACCTCTTTTCCTCAGGTGAAGGAGAAAGAGGTGGACATGGTGGAGGCCCCGATCACCGGAGGGCTGTCCGCCCTGCAGACGGGCACCATGGTCACCTACCTGGGCGGAGACAAAGCCGTCATTGACTTGGTGTCTCCCATACTTTCGGTGAATAACGAACGGATGAAACGCTGGCATGTTACATTTGTTTCGCCAGCAAGCTTATCTGACGTAAATCATTGAAAGTAATCCCGTTGCTGTTTGTTGAGCCTAAGTGCACATCGAGAGTGCGTTTAATTTTGCACCGATTGGCAGCGAATTTGTACTGCACTGGTGTGACACCTGGATACGAAGATCCTGAAATCATCTCCACGCACGCGACACCTACAAGTAACTTGACAGCTTAATAATGATTTTCTGTATGTAGCCACGCCGTGAGTCGGGTCCACGTCAACTAAAGTCGCCATTTTCCTTGCACATCCGTGGGAAATCAACGAAGACCTCGCCGCGTTTTGATCAGCTCGTGAAATGCGTCGTTGTACTTGCAGGCCAGCTACACCAACCTCATCTACATGGGTCCTGTGGGCTCGGCACTCATCACCAAGGTCATGTCCAACATGCTCTGCATGGTGAACGCCATCGGCATGGCCGAAGCCATGATGATCGGTGAGTTCTCCGCGGGTGGCGGCAGATCATGCTGCTGCACGGTCTGCACCTCTTCAAACTGCAGTAGTAGCCATTGAACGCCCATCGGCATGACTGAAGCCATGATGACCGGTGAGTTCTCCGCGGGTGGCGGCAGATCATGCTGCTGCACGGTCTGCACCTCTTCAAACTGCGGTAGTAGCCATTGAACGCCATCGGTACGACTGAAGCCATGATGATCGGTGAGTTCTCCGCGGGTGGCGGCAGATCATGCTGCTGCACGGTCTGCACCTCTTCAAACTGCAGTAGTAGCCATTGAACGCCATCGGTATGACTGAAGCCATGATGATCGGTGAGTTCTCCGCGGGTGGCGGCAGATCATGCTGCTGCACGGTCTGCACCTCTTCAAACTGCAGTAGTAGCCATTGAACGCCATCGGTACGACTGAAGTCATGATGATTGGTGAGTTCTCCGCGGGTGGCGGCAAATACTACAGCACACGGCGGAAGCAATTTGTACAGACTTGTTGGGCATAAATTGGGAAGAAATGTCGGGGACTTTCCACACATTTTAATCGAAGACTATTTTTGGTGAGCCCGATCTCCTCAAACGCGGCCCAACGCTGGACAATGCACTAAAAACGTATAGCCCCCTGCATGACTCACATAAATATCGAATTCCTTCCTGCTGCTGCGATGTCAAATATCGACTTCCTTCCTGCTGCTGCAATGTCAAATATCGACTTCCTTCCTGCTGCTGCAATGTCAAATATTGACCTCCTTCCCGCTGCTGCAATGTAAATATCGACTTCCTTCCTGCTGCTGCAACGTCAAATATCAACTTCCTTCCTGCTGCTGCGACGTCAAATATCGACTTTCTTCCTGCTGCCGCAATGTCAAATATCGACTTTCTTCCTGCTGGTGCAACGTCAAATATCGACTTCCTTCCTGCTGCTGCAACGTCATACTGCTGCCGCGAGCGCCATTTCACCGGCTCGATGGGCAGCAGCAGCACGACCGAGTACTAGACGACAGTAATATCCAAGCTCCGGCCGCCGTCACAGCCCGCTAATCTCACACCAGATGCGACCGCGCTGACATCACGACGACGTCAGGTGACCGAGCTGACGTCACAGTGGCTGTGTCCAAGTTTTTAGCGCCGACATGCCCGACGCATAGTCGCGATTGTGCGGTTCTCCGTAACCTGACCAGCTGTCCACCCGCGTGACGTAACATTCGTGCCCGCTTGTGACGCCTCGGCAGCGAAGCGGTCCGGTCTGGACCTGCACCAGTTCTGGCACGCCATACGCGCCGGGTGTGGTAGCAGCTTCGCCTGGGAGACGGCCGGGCCGTCGCTGATGCGCGGCGACTACGACCCGACCTTCACCATCGACTTGCACTGCAAGGACCTCGACCTCGGCTACCAGATCGCCAAGACGCACCGCGTGAGTGACGTCACAGCGGGAGGCGTGCGCGGGACGGCTGACGGGTGCGAGTGCGTCAGGTTCGGCGCAGGCCAAGGTGGTGCGCCAGGTTCGGCGCAGGTTGTGCGGGTATTTCGCGTTGTGAGCGATGTGTGCATGTGTGCACACATGCTTGTATGTAGTAATTGAGGGCATGCACGCATCGCTTCCAAATCTGAGATGCCCGCAGCACTTGTGCCAAACCCCACGCACGTACCCAGATCCCCTCAGCTCCAGTCAGGATAGTGGGCCAATTATGGCCTAGAAATCGAAAGATGGCTGAGGGATTCCAGAGTTTTGTGCTCTCGCGACTGTAACCAGCTTTTTCAGCCAGTAGCTCACACTTTTCTCATCTCAGGTAGGTGGAATAAGATGTTAACAATTCTGGACGAGTGGGGCGTCAGTTGTGCTTTCGTGTACGTACAGGTGAAGATGGCTTTATTGCACGTTCCGAACCCGTGTTGACCGCCAGCGGACAGCATTTTTTGTATAGCGCACGATGCTCAATCCGGACCCTCATCAGTGGAAACTTTATCCTGTACCTCCATTGGCTACTGTTAGACACAGCCCTCAAGTCAACACGAATTGGTAAAGCGGCCATATACATGACCGGCTCCGATTCAAGCCCAAGAAAACCAACCGTTCGCCGTTGAGACAACTGGAGCATCTGGCCCTGTGTGCTCCGCCGTCCAATTGCCGCCACTTCAGTGCCACCGCCGCCGCCCCACAGGTGCCCATTCCGGTGCACGCGCTGGTGCAGCAGATCTCCAACGAGGCCATGTACAAATACGGCCCCGAGGCGGCGTGCTACTCCGGGCAGAAACTGTACGAGGACAGCTGCGGCGAGCAGCTGCGCTGCGACGGCTTCGAGGACTGGAGCTTCGAAAACCGCATCATCGACGGCAGCGTCGTGCCGCAGCACAAGAACATAGACCCGCCGAAGCAATGAGAGCGCCGGGAGTCGATGTGGGTGCAGCTGGGGTTGGTCGTGCTGATGGTCATTCGCCTATAACACGGTGCTCTCCTGTGCTATGCGCTGTGCGTTATGACAGTCAGGCTATGTGACGGCCATGCCGCCACCAATACACGTGGAATGCGCTCTTGTTGCTTTTCTTCCCATGAAACCTCGCTTATCACAAAAAGGCATCTTGAAGCTGTAGCCCGCATGAAATCAGCAAGACTACTAAGAAAAGATTAGGAGATCGCATTGGCGCATGGTTGTGTCTGTATGCAGCAAGTGACTACAAGGTCGGGTGGCAGCCGGGCATCCGGACTATCTTTTCGACGTTTATCGGCATTAGCATAACGTCTGGCTGTCTACATACAGGGCAGTCCAGGAAAAGTGGACAGACACAAACCGTTCCTATTTTAGACATTGATTTGTATGACAGCACGACTGATGTATCGGTATAAAAGCTGATTATACACCATTAGTCGAATATTATATTACAAACTCTTAACGTTTTAAGATGTGCTCATGGTCATGGGTGGTCATGAGCGCATTTTGAAACTACTGGTGTAAGTCGAGCTTTACATCACCCAAACTATGTGCCTTGAAGTCATGTTGGAGACAGTGATCCACATTTGTATGGGGTTCTGAGCTGAACTAGCGTCTGAAAGAATATTCTGTGCAATTCACAGCCCTGCACTTCTTAAGGCGTGCATCCCTCTGGTTTCTGAGCCGCACGCCCGCGGAAATGGGGAGAGTGGAAGAAATGAAGAGGGTAGAGTATTTCTGGTTGCCTGGGCATTCGTGACATCATCATAACGTCGCTCAAATTCTGCCATTTTATAAGCCATGTGGCGAGCAAGGCCTAGAAAATATGCAATGGTCGAGACGCTCATACATGGCGCTCATGAGCGCAATTTCCAGATACAACGGCCGTCAATTAGCTCTTAATCAATGTTGTTCAAAGTACGGCGTCGTAATCAAACAATGACGTATTGAGGGGTGTATCTATTAGGCAGAGAAATTATGGTGTTAGGGGCATTTTTCTGCTTAAAGGCGTACCAGAGTTATAAGTGAGCCTGTTTCATCATACCTGATGCTTACTTCAATGTCTTCAAGCGTGAAACACTCCCTTCCGAATGGCGCACTACGGTAAAGGTTCAACTGAAACCCCCGTAAGGGTCTTTCAGCACCCGGGCGCGTGTTAATGCATTATATAGCCTGCCTTGTTGCCGGATACTCGTTGACGATCGCGGGGGTCGCGTTAAGTGATAAAGCATTCTGTCACATCGCTAAAACGCGTAGCTTGTACATGACGGTATAATCTACATAAGTATGTAGACAATGAGAGCAGAACTAGGTCCGGCAGCATACCAGAGTTCACAAGGTGAGCAACTATTTTAGTAACCCGTGAAGTAAAGCCTTTCGCTTGTCTCATGGACGGCCGTATGTTATGCGGGCGTTACAATTTATAATTCAGGCGTTAAACTGACGGCACAATGCGTTTATTTCAGGCCAGTTGCTCTGCTAATGTGGTAAATATAGAAAACACATTATTATGGGTGATAACGGAGGTGGTGTATGGTTTTTGTTTAAAAAGCTGTTGCTTGAATCAGTGTGAAGATCTCAGCACCCTTCAAACACCTCAGCATGCGCTCGAGAGGGCTGATTATTTTGACCCCCGAAAGTTTTTCCAGGATAACTTCGGAACGGGCGCGGCATAGTCGCACCAAGCTGAGTGAAGTTGCAACAAAAATGAATATCTCACCTTTTGGTTTAAAGAAATAGGTGTATTTTGTAAGGTCGCTCCACCAATGGCAGATCTAAGTTAGACCATGGCTGTCGGCGAAGACAATGCCCAGGGCATTGTTCAATCGGATGCGGCAACGTCGTGTGAGACGAAGCCATTCATGTTTGAGACGGCTTCTCAGATAATGTGATAATTTAAGGGAGCGTCATGGAGGATTAAAGGCTTTATTTCATGGACAATAATAAAGATTTTCAGTGCTATCAAAACGTAATACTCAGGGTATATTAATATGCTTCGAGCAAATACAGCATGATGAACCCTGGAGATGAAACTTAAAAGGCAGCTGGCGTAGATCTTTAACCTAATACTGCGCCTATTAAAGCACACCCCTTTTTCTACAAGGAACGATCAATAAGTTCTCCAAAGCACATCACTGACTTCCTTGATGCAGTTGTACGTAGGTGTCCGTCATGGCCTATAAGTCCTTACCCTATACGACGGAGAGAGACAGATTATTACATACCGTCAGAAAAAGACGCAGACAAACTTGCTGTCTGCAGATTAATGAACTTGGCACAAGTAAAAAGAAGCCCTTGAACTGTCGGTTTTTCAGCTTTGTGAGTTCAGAGTTCTTCCGCCGACATAAATTGACGTTCAATGTCCCAAGAGGTTCTAGTTTAACGACGTTACTGAGTAAATATCTGTTATGTTGTTGAAAACGGTCACACCAGACTTGCCACACGCTGTTTACGACGGTGTTCATCCTGTCATTGTCTGAGACTAGCGCAACTTCGATACCACTGATTGGACCGCCATGTAAAAGAATGTGGCGCTTTGTAAATCTCAGGTGCTTGTATATATATTTTACAAAGCATCCAGCCATCGACTGTTTCTAAAACAAGGGGCGGCGTCATTATTTCAAGAGCGGTGTCTGGTTTCAGAAGATAACACATTGCTTGATTCATGAATCTGCAAAAGAGACCTAACACGGAACATTCCAAGACATTACAACAACAAAAAATTTCATCGCAAGGTGGGTTTATCCACCTAACGGGTGCGTTCCTTAGCACAAAAGGGCTGCCCGACTGGGAACAAGCAGTAAGTCACGGACACACCAAAGAAAGCTTCCTGACACACACGGAGCGTTTGAAAACTAATGCCGTCTTCAGCGGGCTGACTGCACCCGAAACCAAGCACGTTCAGCCAGCAGAATAACCGCGCTAGTAGCCTATTTTCAACGGAACTAAGATCAAAACACGCCAGGAGATCACCGAAAGAGAGTTCCTTGTAACCTGCTGAAGTGGGGCATCGGTCTTGCCCGAATCGTAGCCAGTGATTCTTCAGGGCGCATTATGATGCCAGCTTGTTGCATCTCACTCATGATGAGGTCGATGGCTTGTCGCAACTGGTCTCTGCCCTTCGCCAAGGCCAAGAAGCAAGGTCTCTTGCCGGGCGGCTTGCTTTTCCATTGGAACAAGGTCGCAGGATTCGAGGCCCAGCACGTAAACAGCCGGCTGGTGTCTGTGTATGTCAGCACCCGTGGCTCGATGGTACGGCGCATGCTTTGGGAGGTCCGATTCAGCTCGATGAAGCCCTGCCGGCTCACAGAGCGCCGGAAGACGCTCCCGCTCGTACGGGTCATGGCTCACCTTCCATCGTTCATCCTGCCAATGCCTGGTTCTATGGCAAAGCTCCAGCCTGACTGTTCGGAGAAAGCTCGCAGGCTGCTGATGGGTTTGCCAGGACGGTGACGACGGTCAAATAGGAGATCAGATTGGCGGTTGTAGTTGACGTAGATGATGATGCCCATCACCCAGCTGGAGATGGTGACGGTGCGGGCGGCCAGAGAGTCTGGAGTGCTGGCCCAGCCCTGACCAACCACCGACATAAAGGTGGACAGCAGGCACGAGCCCCAGGTCATGTCCCTCCACTGTGTCGCGGCTCTCGGCTCGCCGGGTGATTGAAGCGCAGCGACACGCGAAGCACAACGGACAAGCACCAGCAGCGAGACCAGCAGCATCCACCAGACGTCGCTGTGCAGCGGCTTCAGTAGCGAGCTGAACATGCTTGGCGTAATTGAGGGATAACCCCCTGACGAACGTAGAATGTGTACTGGTCATGCTCCACGGGAACGGCATCAATGTAGTCTACGACGGCGGCGCGGTCCTGTCTCAGATTAAGCCAAGTTAAGGCTACGTCTGCATGGCCGTGAGTCAACTCTCCCACCATTCCGTGCCACGTTCCGTTTTCATCCATGTTGCCGTAGCCACCTTTTAAAAGCGGAACGATGCTGTAAGTGAGATTCAGTTCACTCGCCACCAATTTGCCATAAGCGGTACAAGTAGCCGTCGTACCTGTACGAACCGTCGGGCTGAGGGTCGATGGATAAGAACGGCGGGTCATGGATGGCAGTGACCCGCAGCTTCTCATTCGGCGGCAGCTCGCTGAAGGGCGCCATGGACCAGCTGGCTCCCACCGACAGCAGACCCCCGATGTGCTCCATGGTCGCGTGCCGCCGACGGACTGCGGACACCGCCGCCGGCCGACCGGCGCCTCCTCGCGCCGTGGCCGCCCTCCGCCTGCGCACCGTGGCGGGCTGCGCCTGACACCGTGGCCTGATCAATGCAAAATGTCTCACGACATCGGGCGTGTCAGTGAGAGGACAGTGTGAGCCACTTCAACTGTACACTGCACTTATAGCGTATACATATTGATGTCATGTTTTGCGCTAACTTTATACCATGCGTGCTTCTCTGGGTACAGAACACATTCGCAATTGACACAGCGTGAACTTTTTTATCTGAGCGATTGCGAGAAAATGTTGCATTTTCATCAATTCCAAAATCGTTTTTCATATGACTGGTGACTTCAAAATCCAGTGAGTTGGTGGGGTAGTCGAAAGGCATGGGTTTTCGTCGGCTCCTGAGGGGCGTTTGGGGCCATCGCCGGAATGGCACCCCAGATATGCCAGTATCCGGCTACAAAAGGTCACGAGTGGGGAAGAGGCATTCAGGCCATTCCAAAATTTCAGCTAGCGCACTTTTTTTGTACCGTTGCGCCATTATGGTGTCGCCAAGCCATTATCATAAGACTTCAAGTAGCTGAGTCAAGTGGAGTATGCAAGTTTTGAAAAATGGGCTCAAGTAATGAAATGATTAAGTTTCGCTTCAGTTGTACCGGTGATTTGGTGCTGTTACATGGCCAGGTCCAGATCAAAATTGGCAACTCCATTCGCATAATGCGCACACTTGGAAAGGTGATCCATTTATATTTTCAAATTATTCGTTTCTACGGAGGCTTTTTCATTGCATTTTGTGTTACTTCTAGCTTGTAAGCGGTGCGTGCGAAAAACAATATCGAGAGATTTTGGGCGTTTGTCCTGTGGGAGATTCCATAACCAAAACAGACTGACGCAGCTCGAGACAACACATGACTTGTGTTGGAAACAAGGACTATGAGGACTGAAACACTCTGCGTTGCCTAGCAAACGGGGGCTTTGATTCACACTTATCTGAAATGGGGTGTTTGTTCCTCACTTCGCCACAAAAGCACAACAACTTTTTTGGAAGAAAAGTTTATCCTCTTCTTCTGTTTTTCATTTTCTGTTTTGTTTCTTATATTTGTGAAGCGTAAAAGTATACACCGTTCTTAATTCTTCTACGTTTGCAACCTTTGTGGTTTCTATCATTCTTGATAGATGGTTTTATCAAAATTCCACATGACGGGGACTACCTCAGCATTAGGTGGTTGCACCTCGACATTGGGGTAGCCTAACCCCACAAAAGCATACAATATTTCACCCCTGCGGAAAACATTGCCGAGAAGCGTGGGAATGGCGCTCAGCAGCCGACGTGGCGAGCACGGGCTCCGGCGTACACAATGCGAGGAGCTTCCTATCGAGGGGACATAGGGATAGTGTGTTCGGCCCGCCATTTCTCCAGCGTTATAATGACCGTGCCAAATATGCTTTGGATTCTTTGAGAGATTTTGTGCTTTTGCTCGCCTCGCTATGCAGAACGTATGCGTTTGATAGTCACGGGTCTCTCAGTGGTTGTGGGGGACCGTTCTTCAGATCATGAAAGTTGAGGGGGGGGGGGGGGGCGTGTCCGATATGTCCTCATGGTGCTGCCACCCCTGGTGGCGTCGCCCGTAAAAGTGCGCCCAGCACGGCACGGTGCAAGGCAAGGGTTTTAATGGTCGTGAAGACTATCAAGTACTCTAAACTTTGGCCGGCGGGGAGGAAGGAGGCACTCCCGAAGACTGAAAGGGAATGTGTCGCAAAGTCTAAATGGATTTTATGAAAAAGGAACATCCCAAACCGCTGGCATGGACCTCCCTCCCTCCCTCCCCCCCCCCCCCCCCCCGCCTGCCAAGTCTTTCTCATTCGGCTCTCCGGTTGCCTAGTCTGGGAACGAGAATGGCGCCGATAATAATCAAAGGGCTTACAAATGGAGCCAGTCCCGGTGGCTCAAAGGGCGCTCTCTAACTTCGAAGATACATCTGAGGGCAAGAAGACCGTAACACCTCAAATAATGAAAGGGTGCCACAAACTCTTAGGTGGCAGCGCACGAGGACTCAAAGACCGCAGCTGACGTCCAAAAGATGTCCCAGCACCAGATCTACAACACATTTCAAAACAAAATACAATTTCGTCCCAACCATTGATGGAATCTGGGGTCCTAAGAATTTAAGGGTCACTGGGATCTTGAGATATTTCCAAGGTTAATATTAAGCTCGACGGACGAACAAAACTTCGGGGAAGGCCCGCTCATATCCGAAAACCCCCATTGGGTTTGGCCGCGCTAAGCATAGCATGGTGCTCCCAATTTTGGAGAAGCATTCCAGTATTTACCGAGACGCTTAACATATACTAAAAGACATTCATCCCACCTGGAAATAGTGTGAGGTTTATGGACATGTCTTTTGGAATAGAAGGGCAATCCAAAGGCCCCGTAAGTGCCATGACTGACCTTGGTGCTGCGAAGGAACACTTATGGTGTTTGAAAAATACGCATGGCTATCTTCCGGGGATTCGAGTTTCCAGACACACAAGACACGTGATACACAAGTTTTACAAGACGTTGCGAAGTTTCGTAGACGCCCATGCGGAGTAAGCATCGGTCTGCTGCATGTAGCGCCTAGTATACAAGGGAAATGGAATAAATCGAAACATGAAGCTCCGTCTGCGTGTTCCATTGCAGCACCGTCGCGAACACGGTCGTGGGTCGAGTAGCTCCCGTGTGTCACGCCCAGTTGAGCGTTTTGGCAGTTCGGCAGTGATGCTCCTGAGCCGCCAACGCAGCATCACGTCCACTGTGGGCTACATCTGACACCTTAATGTGATGGCTCACACGGCCAGAGGCCTTGTCGGGGGGCAGCTGACGTTTTATGACTCGTAGTCTCATTTGCACTTGTTAATAAGCCTACCAGGCATGGAACGCAGTCAGGCTTCTGGCTTTGAATTTAGTCCATCTGTCGCAAGTCAGTCAGCTTGCTTGCGATGTGACATAGTTGGTGGTAAAAACATACTCTTACTTCCCTCACAATGTAATACATTTCATGCCAGGATGGAGCAAGTTGTTTCATTAGAAAGGAAGCCACTCAAAAGCCATTAATCACAAAAACGAAGACATGATTTCCAAAACTTTACCGCTACATGTGAAGCTGAAGGTAATAGGAGTCTGCAGATGTAAGAGTCTTAGTCTTATCCCCACTAGTTATGTCAGAATGGAGATCAGAGTAAAGACTGAAACAACTCTCCCCACTCCCCCTACTGTACCTGTGATCAAAATGTCGATTCAGGTAAAACAATTCATTAAAAAATTCACTTAGGCAGATAAACATTAGAAGAATAAGCGCATGTGAGGGCGTCTATGCCGGTATCTGTGCATATGTTTGCATTAACAATTCCAGTTATAAATATAGCGTCAATCAAGCATTCAATATCATTACGAAAGCTGCAGTCGGCGTAGGCTATGTGATAAGATGTCTTAGATATGCTTAGCCACGCATTTTTTTGTACGTCCAAGTATTCATTTAGCATTTAACAACACTTCATGGTTGGGTGTGGCATTGCTAAAAGTGAAGTACATCTGCCGAATGGCACAGACGTTATTAGTGGACAACTTGCTGTTGCTGTCATGCCATTGCACGTAGTGCTGCAAATGACGTGAGGATGGTCGTTCGGAAAGGAAACATGGCATGGCAACAAGTAAATGTCGGTTGTTTCAAAGCTGTCATGTGTCATTGCAAAGCCATGAGTTGCTGCAAGCAATTTTACGAGACATAGTCGACGGTTTTCTGAGATGAGGCACAAGGACAAAATTGTTGAGACATCTTAGTGAATGATTCAATTTAGGTTACATTTTCTTCCATTGCGACCATTTGTATCACTGTCCGAAACCAGTTCCATTTGTTGGAAACTCGTGGCCGTGCATTTGGCGTTATATAAATTCCTTAGTCCAAGTGTTTTTATCGCTGTGCCCCCCCCCCCCCCCCCACCATTACGCAAATCATGCTGTGCATTAGACAACACTGATGGTGCACCCATGCATCTGCCATGCATAGGTCTAAAAATAAGAAAAAAGCAATACACAGATTGTGCCGAGTCTCATCCGTGCGGGATTTTTGCGTCTGCCCGGCGACACAGCGGGCTCTCGCGTTGTGGGTCCCTAACCGGTCAAAGCGGGCTGGGACGTGGGCTGACATTTTGGAAAAACTGTGTCTCTAGCGGCATCCCATCGACCTGCCGCCCTGGCATAGTGCCTAAATACGCGCAGAGGCGCTCTCAGGAAAATGATCGCACCAAGGGCGATTATTTACGTGAATGAGATTTCCTGTGATCATCACCTGCGACACCATTGCGTCCTCGTTCTTATGACCTCATGTCGCTCGGGCGACCTGTCCTTTGCTTATGAAAGAACTCCGTGATAGGCGATAGCCTTGAGTGCGACATACCGCCACTGGGCGGCGCCACCGACGCTTAGTCGGTCACCGTGTGGCCTTGACTCGGTCGTCGGATGGACTCCGCTGGGGCCATGCGTGCGCTGCTCGTGCTCGCGTGGCTGGCGCTGGCGTTGGCCGAGCGGCCGGTGGTGCGGTTCGAGGACGGGGAGCTGCGTGGATTCACCCTTCACTCTTTCGATGGACGCCAGTACGCCGCCTTCAAAGGTATCCCGTATGCGCAGCCGCCGGTGGGCGACCTGCGCCTCCGACCGCCGCGCGCCCACCCCGGCTGGTCGGGGGTGCGCGACGCCGCCCGGCACGGCTCCACCTGCCTGCAGTACAACATGATGCGTAACTTCACCATGGAGGGCCAGGAGGATTGCCTGTTCGTCAACGTGTACTCGCCCCGGCTGCCAGCCGGTGACGGTGAGCCCCGTCTGCCCGTCATGGTGTGGATCCACGGCGGAGGCTTCGTCAGCGGCTCTGGCGACGCCGATATCTTCGGCGCTGACTTCCTGATGGACGAGGACGTCGTGGTCGTCACTCTTAACTACCGACTCAACGTGTTCGGCTTCTTCACCACGGATGACGCGGAGGCACCGGGCAACATCGGCCTGCTGGACCAGGTGCTGGCGCTGCATTGGGTGCGCAGCAACATCGCCCGCTTCGGCGGCGACCCGCAGCTGGTGACGTTATTCGGCGAGTCGGCTGGCGGCGCCAGCGTCTCGCTGCAGGTGATCAGCCCGCTATCCGCCGGCCTCTTCCACCGGGCCGTCAGCCAGTCGGGCAGCGCTTCGAGCTGCTGGGCACTAGGCGGACAGCAGCGCCTTCTGGCGCTACACCTCGCTGCTGAGCTCGGCTGTCCGTCTGAAGAGAGCCGGGCCGTGCTGGAGTGCGTGCGTCGCGCACCGGCGGCCGACATCATGCGCGTGCTGGGCGCGCTAGCCTCATCGACAAGCGACCTGCCAAAAAGGTTTCACCCCCGCGTGGACGGTGACGCCGCGTCGCCCTTCCTGCCGGCGGAGCCGAACGTGCTGCTCCAGCGCGGCCAGTTCAGCCACGTGCCCTGGATGATGGGCTGCAACCAGGACGAAGGCTTGTTTCTCCTCACCATCGCGCGCGCTCGCGAGGAGGCGTTCCGGCGGGCTCAGGCCGGTGATCTAGAGGCGTGGGTGTCAGAGGAGCTCATGGGTGGCGGCGGCATTTCCGGCAAGATGGAAAAGCCGCTCGATGTGGCCGCTAAGATCAGGGACTTCTTTGGGAGCCGCGGTGACGCCGCTGTCGTAGATCTACTCAGCGACCGCTTTTTCATTCTAGCCCTATCGGCCGAAGCCGACCTGGCTTCGCAGCACGTGCCCGTCTACAAGTACGTGCTGGACCACGTGGGGGCCGGCCAGCTGCGCTTTTCCGACCTGCTACAGGTCCCGGCGCCGTCCGCGTCCAACGTGACGCACGGTGACGACCTGGCCTACCTGTTCCACGGCGACCAGCAGCCGCTGCCGGAGCGTGGCTCGCCAGAGCACGCCATGGTCCGGCTGCTGGTCAGCCTGTGGACGAGCTTCGCGCGGCGCGGCTACCCCGCCACGGACGTGCTGGACGCGCCCGCCTGGCCGATCTTCACGGCGCAGAGCCAGCGCCACCTGCGGCTGAACGCGGCGCCGTCGCTGGGGGCCCGCGCCTTCGAGGAGCGCGTCCGCTTCTGGAGGAGCCTGCCGCTGGCCGAGCCATGGAACGCGCACGAGCGATCGTCGATTCGGCCGCGCGACGAGCTCTGACCGCTGTGAGGTTCATCTTGAGACCAGACTCTTGTAGATGCAGAGCGGCTGAACGACTGGCGGAATGTGCTGGGGGTTGTCATGCTGACGATAATCGACCTGCAGTGCGCCAAGAGGCACCGGTTGAACGACGTGATCGGGGAAACGTTGGTTAGATTGCCCAATGTTGATAATTTATGCTGTGATTTGGTCACCAGACACCATTGGCTTGAAATGGCGAGCTTCAACGTACCCAACGTTTGTTCGATAATGTCGTTTAAGTTACTCTCTCTGGTATACTGAAGGCTGGTTATTGTCTGTTTGGAGGCTCCGAAATCAGTCCCGGCAATCCCGGGGCTCAAGGTCTTTAGTGCCTATAACGAGGACGGCTGACGGTCGTTTTCACGACACGGGTCATTGCGGCCACGGTTGGTCTTAATGGGTGCTGGCTGTGATCATGATCCGAGATGGCACATGCTGAGCCTGCGGTGGCAAATTGTGACCGGGAATCTGGGCGGTGATAGCATAACTGGACGGTGATAGCGCCTGTCAACAACCGTGCGCGTCGGGTCGTGGGTTCGAGGCCGACAACCTACGCAATGTTTTATCATCGATCATTGATCGCGTCAGTGACATTTCATCGTTCGGCGTGTTGTCATATTATCGATTGACGTGTTGGGATAGTCGCGCTAATTGGCCAAAAACATCAAATGCACGGGCGCCTCGTTAAGCTGATTTCGCCTCATTCGGGCGTCATTTTGTCTTGAGCTTAGTAGTGTGAGCGTCGACAGGACCGGGAAGAACTTCATCCAAGTATGATGAAAATGAGCCATGAGCTTATGAATAGTTTATGAATAAAGTTGCTTCTAGAAGGAACCAACTGAACACCTCAGCTATGACTGCCGCATGTTTTGAACTTCAGTAGCTTCTCGATGAATGTACCCGTGCATCGTGATGCGTCCGATGCCCGATGCCCGATGATGATGATGCCCGATGGGGTGTGAATGAGAAGCAATGGGCAAACCACGTTAATACGCGGCTTCACATGCCCATAACGCTTGCGTTCACTCAATCAATCGTCTACTGTTAAGACTAACATGTTTCGCGCTTGGTCTGGCGTCATAAATATAACATTGTTATGCGGAGTGACATAATCGAGGCAGGAACACTGGACCTACCAGGAGTCTACCACGGCATGGGTCGCAACCCGACCCGACGCCGTCTGCAGGGCCGGCAGGCGGAGGCGCATGTCTTCACTGCCACCCTGCCGCGCAGCATCCAGTAAGTCTGACGCCGACCTGTGCAGGCGTGCGCAGCCCGCGATGGTAGTCAAAGATAAGGAGTCACGTGATGCTCAGAGTACGGAGAGCGATCAGCGAACCGGAAGCTTTGGTCTTGTAGAATCCCAGGGATGGTCACTAGCGCCGGCCCAGATTCCTACTGACATGTCACTCCGTGTGCACGGCTAAGGCTGGTGAGAGCCACCCCGATGAGAGCCTTCTGCCAGGGTGTGGCAGAAGCATCCAAGGTTCGAACCCACCGTTTGTAGTCGCGCAAGCTGGCTTGATCGGAAATGGGCCGGGCAAGCACTTCTTGTAACTTGATCAGAGGATGGATCAGCTTCGCCTGGCTCTCCGCCGCAGAACGGACGGCCACGTTATACACGTGGTACGGAATGATACCAACGATACCAAAATCGCGCTGCATGATATCGATACCGATAACGGAGTGACGCACACGGTACCTTTAATTAAGAAAGGGATCCTTTGAGCACCGTGTTTTGTTTGTCAGTCATCAAAAATACTTCCCGACACAAAAGCAGCCTCAAATGCTCACTGCACGGCCCAGGGTGATGAGCGCCACTCCGTGTGCACGGCTTGGGCTGATGAGAGCCACTCCGTGTGCACGGCTTGGGCTGATGAGTGCCACTCCATGTGCACGGTTTGGGCTGATGAGAGCCACTCCGTGTGCACGGCTTAGGATGGTGAGAGCCACTGCCGTGTGCACGGCTCGGGGTGATGAGAGCCACTCCGTGTGCACGGCTTGGGCTGATGAGTGCCACTCCGTGTGCACGGCTTGGGCTGATGAGAGCCACTCCGTGTGCACGGCTCAGGATGGTGAAAGCCATTGCCGTGTGCACGGCTCAGGGGGATGAGAGCCACTCCGTGTGCACGGCTTGGGCTAATGAGTGCCACTCCGTGTGGACGGCCCAGGGTGATGAGAGTCACTCCGTGTGCACAGCGCAGGAAGTCGGTCACTCTACGTAAACTTTGACAAGACAGACGACGAAGAAGTGGTGAAGGCCAGTCTAATTCATAACCTATTCAATGACAGGGCAGGCGAGTTCAAGTTCATGGCAGGCGAGATCATTACTCAATGGGACAGTCGTGTTACAACCAGTCCTAAATTGCAAGCTAAAAATATCCAGAAACCAGCTGCAAGAGATGGCAAACTCCGAGATGAATTCCACGGTGACGTTTGCCGAAATGGGGAATAAGAACAAGAAGATCAACAGTGCTCTATGTATAGAGGCGCCCATGGCGTCGCAAGGTGTCGTAACGCCCTGTGAGGTGACGCTACGGGCACTGATCTAGCAGTGACTGGCGCCGTCCAGCCCGAGGCCGATTGTTTACCCCAGGCCGGGATTTCTCCGGCATCCTCCCGGTGTGATGGTTAGCAGGCGCCAGTTGGTTGGTCCTGGCGCAGTCGGCGTGTTCGCTCGGTCAGGAGGCGATCCTTGACGTGAGTTGGAGGTGAGCAGGGCAGATAGCAGGCTATCATAATGGTGGATGATGGCGGAAGATGATAAGGCTGTATAAGATAGTAAGTTAGCGTGGAGGGGGACCAGTCGACGGTTGGTTCACGCGACGTCAACATGTGGAAAAGCTCGGCTTACGTGGTAGACAATGCGATCATCCTTGAACGCTGTCGGCCTGCGTTTCCGGATGTGGCAGGGACAAGTTGTATTTGCCAACGTTAATCTTACGCAAGGGCGCAGCTGGAGGCTCAGTTCAGGTTGGTTTGGGAGAGGATAACGGGTGGGTCACGGGGTCGATAAAGGGTGAAAGGCCGCTAAAAATATAAAGATAAAGGTAGTAAAAGGCCGCTAAAGAACCACCAAATACGGCCGCATAATTTCGATGGGACTCGTTTTTCCCTGTACTATTCTTCTTATCGTCCTTAATTTTTCAGCAGCCAGAAGCCACCGGAAGATATACCTGTGTCTGTATTTTAAAGACCGTGCACTGAATCAACCATTATAGAGATATTTCCTGCAGAGATATTGAAGACTCGTGAACATGCATTGCAGGTCTAAATGGGGTCAAAATGTTATATCTACTCACATGGCTAGCCCATATTCGTAGGGGATGTTCAACCTTTGTTCATTATTGAGTAGTGCAAAATTTGGTTTGTTAGTTATGAAGATCCGAGCTCACAAGCCTTAGAAACAGAAGCTCGACGGCCGGCGTTGCAGTCTCCCCGGACCTCGCGTCGTCGGCACTGTGGCAAATTATATAAGGCGGTGGTTAACGGCGAACAAAAAACAATGACGCATCTGAGTGAAATTTCTTTGGACCCCTTAGCATACCAATAAGGACGTCGAAGGAAAATTCCCGCTGCGTTTTTGAAGCCTGCTGAGTCCTTTATTTATATTGATGATGAGAATGAATTAGCATCTACAGCACCGCGAACTCGTGATAGAATCTGGTGGTGCTGCTGAAAAGTTAACGTAGAATCTCTATTTTTGTGTTGCTGTACAGCTGCAGCTGTGACGTGTTGTTTCTTGGTGTTTTCAGGTAACGATCTCAAGGTTGAATAGGTAAAATATACGCCCCAGTCTTAACTTCAAACTGTGCGAATTTATTTTGAAAGGATTCCGGAAGCATTGCTTCACAGCGATCGTTCTCGCGCGCCCGACGCCCACCGCCTGGGTCAGCTACAGCGGCCAACTCCGGTCGGTTCGGCGGAAACCCAGCCCCGGCCGTCAGTTTCCTGCTCTTAGGATTGCGAATGCGTAGACTCATACCCTGGTATCGCATGTAGTTTTTTACCAGACGAATCTGTAGAAGCATAGATGTCCCTGGACAAACGTATTGACCAGACGGCTCATTATCGCCTCAGGTGTCCAATAATTGACAGACTCGAGTTAGGCTTAACGACCCTTGGTTGAAATGGGATGGGGAGCCCCCGCTCGGTACTAGGGTCCCTGAATGATATTGTGTCATGATGGACTATAATCGTAAGTCCTCATATCTCCTGTCATTGTCGGATGACCCCGACCAACGCGAGAGGCCCTCTGGCGTTCAGGTTCCCGTCTGTCTTTCTCTTCAGCAAATACTTAACTGTCCGACTCGGGCTCCTCGCAGACATAAGACCCCTGTTAGACACTGCGGCCCCGATCAACACAGATCCCTCATTGCTTCAGGGACCGCGATTAGTGCACATATCGGGCACCGGCCTTGTTCCTGCTTGGGAAGCGGACCCCAGGACTCTGACCGACACGGAGCCGACTGTTCGGTACTGGTGGTGCCTGACCGATATAAAGGCCCGTATCGACTCGGGACTCCGGCCGACGTGAAGGGTCCTCCGACAGGCGTTTGAGGGTTCTGCACTGTCGGCCCCTTAAAATGACCCTCGCCCAATCATTCGGGCACTTCGGGCATTCAAGTCGGGTTCTTGTTCGTTCGTTTTCAAGTTCGGGGCCAGGGGACCCAAGGGACCAGGTGCCTAAAGGGATCTGAGGGGGTCAAGGGTGTCTTAGGCACCACGTGCCCCTGTGCCCGCTTTGCCTGGGCCACTGTACGTTATTCATGGAGGGAGAGGGGTCTTTGATGGACCGTGATATAGTGTATCACGGTGCATCAAAGGGGAGGGTAGCGTAACATAATGGTCAGGTGTGGTCGTAACTAATGCTTTGGTGCTTTTTAAATCTCGCAAAATCTAAAAAGCAGATACCGTTGGCTTCTTATCACGACAAGCCACGCATCCGCGTTCAGTTCGCACCTTGAGCTTAAAAGCACGTCACTTTTTGAGGCGTTACGCTTAATGCATAGAATTCAAATCTGATCACGACCACGCGCTCGCCATGACGTCAGATATTCGCGCTTTTGATAACCTGGCCTTTACATGAAGCCTTCAGGCAGCTAGAGGTAAAGCACTAGGTCATTTCCAGTTAGCTAAGGGTTCCTTTTTTGCTCATATTTGTACATGCGGAAAACCCGGTTACGCATCACTCAGTCATTAATACATTAAATCCAAATCCGAAGATAGCCACGGACTATCTTTGCAACTCAATGAAATGCACTTTAAGCGACCCGGCCGCTAAAAGTCACCATTCAGCCTCTAGACAGTAGGAGGTAAAAACGCGGTAGCGAGCTGCTTCGTTAGTGCAGCATCGAAACCAAACTCAAACCATCTAAGTGCGCGTCATGCCGTCAGATATATGGATTCTCAGCAGCCTGGCATCTGAAGTTTGCCGTACAGCCTCTAGGCAATGAGCGGAGAAAACTCGGTTGCGCATCCCTCTGTTGATATTGCACCCGCGTACTGGACCCCCAGTCGCCTGGAGGCTACGCAGTCACACTGCAAGGTCGGGCTGTGAGAGGTGCATGTGCCTGCTATGGCGAGCATGTAGCCATTGTCATACTCGGATTTAATGCAATACCAATACAGTAACGATGGACCATGCTGCTTACTCCTCATTGCCTCAGGACTATAGTATTCTCCAGGGGTCGGGAATTGAATATCAAATGTTCGTCTACCTGACGTTATGGCAAGCACGTAGATGTGCTCAGATCAGACATTTGCCTGGAGCCCTCCAAAAGGTCTCAGGATCTCATTAACACGGTACCTTATGGGATCATGGGTCCACGCTTGGGATCCAGCCACATATCTGGCTCGGATGTGGTTTCGATGCAATAATGACGGAGCACTTCATTTGCCTGTCGGCTTTCTGATGGCATTTACAGGTTATGTCGCTTATGATGCCAGTGCTCGCCACAAATCCATGACCGTATTTTGACCCTAGATTCCGGGGGGTGTTACACAGGTGACCCAAGCATCTGGCTGTTGGAAGATTTGGATTTATGTTCTATTGACGGAGTAATACTTGACCGCTTCTTAAACCTCTCGCACTCTGGAGACCATACGGTGACCCTGAGGTCAGGTTGTCAAGAGTGCATATTTGCGTCATTGCAAGCACGAGGCCGTTGTCAAAGATGTATTCGTGTATTGATCATTGGTTAATGCGTGACTGTGTTTTCCGCGCACACGAATATGAGTCCGAATAGGACCTCGCGAGTCATGGGAACCAGAAGTAATCACGATTCAATCCCTGGTTGCTTGGGGGCTATGCGATAAGCTTAAGGTCAGTTGCCCGAAACTGCATATACCCTACGTCGTGACGAGCACGCAGCAGTTTCTTATTCCCATGCAGTTCATTACTGCCTGCTGGCCAAGTAATGTGTAACTACATTTATAACCATTATGGACTGGAAGGTATAAGGTGCTCAAAACAGGTCAGATTGTTGAAGTGTTTGCATTTCACGCTTAAAGCACACGATTACAAACGCCAGGCTAGGCTAGATTTACAATGAGCCTAGCCTTTTGTCGCCATATATGCAGTGGCTGATCTAGCCTGGAGTTGTTGTTTTTTTTTTTGGGGGGGGGGCAACCGTTCGTCGCCAGCTGGCTGGTGTGGGATCCGAGGTCCAGTACATGGTGTCTCTCGCGAGTACCTAGAAGGGACACCATTCAAGCACCGAAATGCTTTTGAATCTTCCATATACAGTATGCATGTTTACAAAGCTCGTAACATAAAACGAGTATGACTAAGCCGCGTCCAAATGCTTTTTGTTTTGATATTCAAATCGCCGCCAACTTTTCTCCATGAATTTTGTCGCCGAAACGGCAAGAAATGTTTGATACCGTACCATCAAAGTTAAAACAGACAGCAAGTAGACGAAACTTTTATGAAGTTCCGGGATTTTTTAGGGAGGGGGAGGCAAAACGCACTCTCAGAGTTTGGGGGGCCAGGGCCTCCGTGCCCCCCCCCCCCCCCCAGGATCCGCCTATGCATGTATGACGTTCTACACCAATAACATACCTAAACAAGAGCTCTCGAATTTCTCGTTTTTAAAATGAGGGTCTTCGGCTGCTCGAGGTTCGAATAGACCGGGATAGACAGGCCAAGTGGACTTTTAGATTCCCGATCACCATGAGCCGAAGGAAGATAATGTAAGCTATTAAATAGTTCTTGGAATAAACTGGTATTTCCAGTGGCTTAGATGATGCCTAACGCATACGGCTGGCGTAATTTCTTCTCGTGAGATACTAGCAGCACTTTAGTGCTAATGTTTGTTGTCATAATGATTTGTTTGCGTCATTTTTGCCCAGGGCCCTGATTCAAGGCCCGTTTGCCTATTGAGGGCGGCTGGCGAAGTTAACACGGAAGTCCGGTGGCCTTCGTGAAGGTGGCGGGTGGTCGACAGGGGCGTTCTGTCTTTCAACTCACTGCGTTCGTGAACATTGGAAAGCAGGCCTCAGGACCGGAAGAATCTCAAACATGGACAGTGCGGCCAAATGTAAAAGTTGGTTTTTCATGATCATCAGCGCGCTTGGTCTCTTTGTGGGCCTTGCAGGGTTCTTTGTGTTCATGTTCACGTTTGCCAATTATCAGGCAGGATCTTTGGCATGCTTTTCAGGTAAGAATAATGACATCTGTGTGTGTGGGGGGGGGGGGGGGGTATAGCTAAGCTAAGAGTGTTTATGCCATGGCTCTGGTCAAAGTATTATTGACTAGTTATCTGTGCTCTGCCTAGCAGGTTGGCTCACTTTATTGTGTTTATCAGCTGCTAAACCATGTGCTAGTGTAAACAAATGCTGAGGAGGAATTGTACTCCACTGCTACTTACTAGTAGTGCAAGGCATGCTGCTTTAGATTCCCATGTTGATAGATCAAACAAACATTTAGCTGACCACATTAGATGCATTCACAATATATATGATTCATGATATCTGTTGAGATTGCCATGTATACATCCTAGTAAACTTGAATATGTTCAGTTTTATTTTGTTGTACAATGTTATATGCAATCATGTGCATTATGTTATGCTGTAAATATCATGTTACTAGTTTTTTCATCAGACATGCATGTTACTTAAGTTGCAAATGCTTGCATGCAATCACATATTATGGTTGCCAGCTGCTGTGTATGTTTATGGAGTTTTCAGTGCAATAACCACACTCAGTGAGTGATCTTGATCTGTTCTCAGGTCTGCTGGCTGCTCTGTGTCTTCACCTTCAGATACTGGACCATTTTGATCTGATGGAAGCCTGGTATAACCCAGTCATCATGAGGCGGGTTGCCATATTTGCCATCACTGTTCTGCTTGGCATTCTGGCATTGATGGGGTGGTATCTCAGCAATGTCATCTCCAAACATGAAGGTATGGATCAGTTTGGGTCCCTGTAAAGGGAGTGCCACCTTTTGGGTCAAACTTGAACTGCTTTACATACAAATGGATCATTGGACCATGTCAGATTTCAGCTGCTGTTTGTTTTTTTCAGTCTTTTCGCTAATGGTTCCATCGACTATGATTCTTTTCACATTTCAGCTGACCAGGCTGTTTTCTTACTTATCAACTAACATATTTTCTTGGACCTTACTTTATTACATTTCCACCAACTCTCATGTTCACCATTTTCATATTCTGCACTATATGCACCTGTAGCTAGGCCTTTTGCTTAGAAGGTACCTGTTGTGAGTAAAGTTGTTTGTCAGTTGCATGATAGCATCACTTATTTTGATCTGAAGGTGTTTTCAGAACATCCTAATTATGTGCACACCTGGGATGTAGTCTCCTGCTGTGAGAACAAGTGCCTGGGTCATCAGCAATGTGAAGGTCCTCATCCCCATGTGTGCTACAAATGTGCTGAACCTTCAAATATACCTTGTGGGTGCATCATGCTGGTCCATATTTGTAAGCTCTTTTTTGCATGGGGTGTAGCAGTGGCCCATTGCAAGGTTTGAACAAGGCCAGTCTGTAAATAAATGTGCATGGTCTATTTGGACAGGTTTCTACCCGATTGAGACGAGCAACTCAGTCCGTGCAGTGATGTGCTTCTTGACCTTGAAGTGGGCCATCTCCCTGCTGGCCTTCTCAGTTATTTACCGACGGAAAATGGTGCAACGGGCCTTCGCCTACCACACCCTACCAGGTACAAAGTGTGCATTAGCATCCAGTAAAATTTAGCTGGATTGGTTATTAATTGGCTTTATTGGCTTGACTGTCCTCACTGTCATCCTGACTTGTCACGCCGTGTTATGAGGGCTTGGTATCGTTCCCACAAACCGCGACAGTTCGTGTAGGCTGGGCGCGCTTTGGACCGATTTGTACCAGGACTTCCGTTCTGGACCTAAACAGAATCTTGGCCACGTCAGCTCCTCAAACGTGACAATTTCATGCAAGTGAACATGCGGCACTCACTGGGTGACGATCCGATCCGGTATTATTGCTCACATTGCAAAAAGCAAGACTTGTCGAGCCAATATCGATAGCCCTCCATGTCGAGGGGCACCCTTGCGTTTTGACTTTAGTCTTATAGGGCGACTCATCGACCTCGCAAATGCTTTACAAAACAGTCAAAAACAAAGAAGTCAGCACAGTGGGAAATGCCGTGGAGAACATGCGCTTTCAGTTGGCTTACAACAAGTAACAATATCACACTAGTCTAGACTCGCCCGGTGTGTTTCGCACGGGGAGTGGCGCAGGAGCAGATGGTCGTGTACGCCACACGACATCACATAACCAGTGCAATCGCCGTCGCGTGCCCCCAGAGGAGCCGGAGGATGCGTCGCCCGTGCCGACCTGACTCGGCTCGGCTGGCGGCTGGCCTCGGCTGACACCAGCTGACCCGCGTGGTGTCCTGCGCCGCAACACGGAGAGGACGGGAGCAGCGAACCGTCATCGACCGACCGCTTATCGCGCGGGCCAGGGATACCCAAATACGCACACATCGTGTTCGCCTCGTGTCGTGCTTGGGTTTAGTTACTCAAATGTACATGCACGACGAAGGGCCACGTGAACCAGTGATACATAGCATGCATGGATTGTAGTCGCCTTGTGTCATACCTGGGTGGAGTTACTTGACTGTGATTGCACGGAGTGTGAAAACGAATCTCTCCGCTTAAAAACGGTTGCTTTGGCAACTGCGTTTTGAGCACCTAGGGGTGTATCGTTTCAATGTATGGCGGATGGTGAACCCAAACTCAAACTTCGTGATAAAAAGGTTTGTCATGCACTGTACTTAAATGCGATTGGGTGTGTCATACACATATATTTTGATAAACCGTCAGCTGTTGGTTGTTGCAGAAGCGTGCGCATCCTATTTGCTGGGTTGGAATTGCCATCGCTGAACATGAGAGCGAAGCCGGAGCTCGGGTCGAACACGTTATGTGTATGGTGCCGAACTGTTAAGACGACTGTATGTACCAAATTCCGCACGGCTCGTTCTTAATTTCAACTCGTGCCCAAAAAATGTCCGGAACTTGGAGTATTTGGCCAATGGTCATTTTGTAGGCTCCATAAATTCGTGTAAAGCAAACAACAGCAACATATAAAAATCGTTACGACGGGCCCCCTTGACGAGCTGGTCTTGAAGGGAGTGTCCCAACTTGGGGCATGTTTAAAAGAGCATGCTCTGGTGAAATCGCAGGGCTAGTTACATCATATGATAACATTGAGGAGCGTGATTACAGCAACGGCAAGACATGATAAGGATATCAGTTTTAATTATTTTCAAGTCCAAATTGCGCTGCCAACGGTTTACAACAGCACTACGCTTCCTCCCTGTAGTCGTGACCGCCGCCGTCGGACGCCCCCCCCCCCCCCTCCCGTGCGAATAAAAGAACATTAGTGTTTGGCCCAGCGGGCAAAGGGCTGTTGCCTAGAAGCGCATTGGTGGACGTTTGAACTGCGTCGCGTGGATCATGTGATGCTCCTGTTCCCAAAGCGAAAGTGGGTCTCGAAAAGAGGCACTGTGGTAAACGCCAGAGGGGAGAAAAATAAACCATGGTATAACGTTTCTTAAAATGCGCGGGAGAATAGCTTCATGTTCGCTTATATTTTTGTCCATTGATGCAAACTTTCGTGGCGTTTATTACCATAGCATGTTGACCGAAGTGTGTAACAAACATAGGCCAAAACACACAGTAAATAGGAAGGCAGGTTAAATGCGCTACTTTCATAGCGGTGAACAGGGGTTCAAATGAGATTTCTACCGCAGGGCCGGCTACTTCAAATCGAAATTCTGAGCTATTGTGAAGCATTTGGAGAAAAGTGGTATACCTGATCAAATCGTACGCGTCTGATGTAGTAATAAAAGTACAAAAAGGCAGGATACTCCCTTTAGCGTCAACTAGCCCGAATTATTGTTGTCTCAGCAGACCGACTTGACCCGTCCAGAAGAGCTCTTGGCAAGGCTGCACCCTTGCAAACATCCGCGCGGCCGTGGAATTTCCGGCAACGCTTGTCAGTTCTCAGAAAGCTGTACGTGGTATTTTCAAAACGGAAATTCGAGCTGTTTTGTGAGGCGGCGTTTTTGTACAACTGCGCATCATTTCGTAGAAATATCACCACCATGTTACATCCTCTCATTCCACTAACATGGGAAACGTATCGTCTTCAAATCGCAAAAAAAATCTGGAGACGTGGCTCGGAAGCAGGCGCAGATCTCGTTGACCAGGCGCCGCGGGAAGACGGGGCTTGTTACGGAGCACAGGGACAGTCGTACTGGCAAGTGTGGAGGTCAGTGCGTGCAGATTCACGTGCCATCGTGCGCGTGCGCCGATCATGGATCCGGCAGTTTTAGGACGTTTAAAAAGGTCAAAAAGGTGTCGGACTTCGGCAGCGCGTCAAGCTTCAAGGTTTTAGGTGGAAAATGACAGGTGTTACAGCTGATTCCGGGCTGCAGCGTAATCCTGACCCTGTATTCATATAATATCTGAATTTTCCGCTGATTTCGGTCCCGTGTGGAGCCTTGGCGAAGACGTTTCAGTATCCATGGTGCCATTTGCCCTGTTAACGCAGAGACGGATGTGATGCCAGCTTTACGACGTAGGCTGTGGTCAGTGCACCATCTGCAGGTCATCAAGGGGTCTTAACACCGTCCCCGTATCAACACTGCTCATGGGCACGCCAGTAACAGTCCGGAAGCCGCTAAACGCCCATTTTTTCCGAAACCAGCCTCACATGCCACACCGCGTTGCGGCCTTAACTGGATGGGATCCGGCCATGATCCGCATGCGTGTGGTTCGTTTTGCTACGACCAGTATCTATCCACGATATTCGCATCTTCATTGCGTGCGCTATGACCAATATCCATTCACGATAGTCGCATTTCCATTGCGTGTGCTATAGCCAATATCCATCCACGGCATTCGCATCTTCATTGCGTGTGGCAGTCACCAAAAACGCCGCTATTCCAAACTGAGATATCTTGTTGATGAAATTACCGGCTTTGGAAACCCAGAGCCAGCCAATATTTCAGCGCTAACCAACGAAAGCTAAACGTAACTGCACCTCCGCTAGCCAGACTGACGGAAGTAGGATATCCCAATAGATTGGTGATCTCGACAGTACGTCCTAGTGTGTCCGAGGGCGAATATTTCTAGTGCGAGAACTCACAATGTCGCAAAACCAAGAGCCCGATGCCTTTCTTGCTTTTATCACGTCGACGCGTTCCACCCACTTACGATCAGATATCCCCTCCACAGGGATACTTCACTTCTGTTACGCCTCGCTCGTATGACGCCAGACAACTTGTCATACCAGGGACAAAAACCGACAGCGTCTGAGAGGGCGCAGTGCTCCGTGATTAAAAAAAAAACAACTTACGATCTAATGGCATTTGCCGCACTGCATCGTTTTCAAAAAGAGCAAGAGTATCTCCTAACAGGGCATCAGGGCATGCCTGTTTGCTGGACGTATCCCGGATGACTTGCTTCAGGCGCGGATCCGTCCAGGTATAACCCACGTCTGCAACCACGCTGCCCGACTGTGCCAGGGATATTACATACCAACGGGCCCAGGAGCCGGAGGCGCTTCTCGACCACGCCCGTGCCGGTCTTAGCTCTGACCTACACATCGCATCACCGCCACATCGGACTCCTGGGCGCAGCGCACGCGCCTCCAATGATACGAGATACCTCGGTGATCAGCGAAAACCGCCGGTCAGCCGAGCGGCCGCGACCTCTCCCTTCTCCGTCCAGCATCGCCGAAAGACACACTCCGCCGCGCTCTGCCCGGTATATTGAGACCGTTCAGACCATCGGCGTGCGGTCCACCCATCCACACAGTGTCGCGACCCCGGCTGCCCGCGCGGCGCCGGGCCGGAGGCCGTGGCCCCTGCCGTCTGAGGTCGGGTCAGCGCCGACCCGCTGACGACCCGCCAGGCACCGGCCGGCCAGCCGCGCCCGGCCGGCGCCGGCCAGGACCGCGGAGCGGAGGCGGAGGGTCCGGCCAGGGCTCCAGAACGGAGTCTCAGTCTGGCCAGGGCTTCAGAACGGAGTCTCAGAGTCCGGTCAGGGCTTCAGAACAGAGTCTCAGAGTCTGGCCAGGGCTCCGGAGCGGAGTCAGAGTCACGGAACAGTGCAACGCATCACAAAGTCGGGAGAGCGGTGGCGTGTCCAACTCGGCCGCGGCCCGCTCACTCGTCGTACAGGGGCGTCTCGCCGGCGCGCGGGGTCCGCCTCGAGCGCGACGCCGGGTTACCCGGTCTGCAACGGACGGCGTCGGGTCACTGACCATGCCGCGGCGCTGGGGTGGAGCGGCCCGCGGTGCGCCGAGCCCGGCTGCGCCGGCGCCGCCTCCGAACTCGGTCTGAGTGGTGAGAACGGCTTAAATTTGCTCCACGAAGTCGGATCCGTACAGCACGCATGCGTTTCGACGTAAGCAACCAATAGACGAGTGGGCAAGAATGTAGGTCGGCATATCTCAAATTCACGGACATGTCTGGAGAGCAGCCATACATTGTTCCACGATCCTAGACGCCAACATACAAACGCAAGCACATACACACGCAAGACTGTTAAAACACTGGGTCAGCTCAGTGTGAGGTCAACCGGCCTGGGACGACGCAACACTACGGGCGAGATCATGGCATTCTTGGCGCCCTCAGCAGTCGGGCCAAAAACAAGACTCGAGCCCGACAGCTCCTCGTTCCGAGCCCCCAGACCCCACCATCAGCTGTCTTAGTCATCCCCAGTACGGTTCTGTACTCACGGTGGGAAGCCGTCTCGGGGTGTGCGCATGCCGTCGCGAGGCGTGGAGGCGCCGTCGCCGCGCGGGGTCGACCTGCCGTCCGCGCGCGGCGTGAAGCGACCGTCGGCGCGCGGCGTCGACCTAGCGTCCATGCGCGGCGTCGACCTGGCGTCCATGCGCGGCGTCGACCTGGCGTCCATACGCGGCGTCGACCTGGCGTCCATGCGTGGCGTCGACCTGGCGTCCATACGTGGCGTCGACCTGCCGTCTGCGCGTGGCGTCGACCTGGCGTCCATGCGCGGCGTCGACCTGGCGTCCATGCGCGGTGTGCCGCGGCCGTCGGCGCGCGGCGTGGAGGCCGGGTCGGCGCGCGGCGTGGTGCGCGCGTCGCCGCGGCTGTGGCGCGCCTTGGCCCAGGCCTCGGCGGCGGCGCCCCAGTCGTGCGAGTCGCGGCTGACGGACGGCGTCGGCTGCGGGTGCCGGCCGGCCCGCGGGTAGCGCGGCGAGGCGGCCACCTGGTGCGCGGCGGCGGCGGCGGCGCCGCTTCCGCCGCCGCCGCCGCCCTGGTACCGCGGCGTCGTGGCGTACGGTGTCATGAATGGCGTCTGGCCGGACGGCGTGTACGGCTGGAACGGACGGCACGGATCAGGTCAGGTCAGGTCAGATCAGATCAGCTGATGGCACACAAGGTCGGGACGGGTACACAGACATCACAAGGCATGCCGGAACTGCAGCTCACACCCGCCCCCTCGACCACTGCGGCGTCACCAGGCACACCGCGACAGCGAAGCATGATCAGGTCGCTGCCAGATGCCATTGAGATGGCTGTCGATTTGGTAAGCACTGTTTACATTCCAAATTCACGGAACGAGGTTGTCTGTAGAAACTTGAATCACACGGAATAATGACTTACAGCCGGAATCATTGCACGGACTATGGCACAGCGCAACTGCGACGTTTCTGCGCACTCGTTTCAACGGGACCATACTCCGTCAGCAGCCGTTCGCTGTTGAGAAGGACCACTTCATCCCTCAAAATTCAGCACAGTACCAATCACAACTCGCAACACGCCGTTGTAGTGGAGCCCAAATTCAGCCCTTCACTACGTGAGCGGACCGGTGTCTGGCCCGGCGCCGTGCCACTCACCGTGTTGGGGTAGTAGCCGGGGGTGTGGGCGGCTGCCTGCGACAGGTTGTGCAGCACGTTGCCAGACAGGTTCTGCGCCACCCGCGCCACCGCCTCGGCGTTAACGTCTGCAGGGAGAGGGCAAACGACAGCTTCGTCAACGTTTCACATCGCATCCGTCGTTCGCAGCCGCACCAAAAAGACGACAAGAGTAGATATTAGGTTATCTGTACACTGACGACCGCACGGGCGGCCATCGACACCGCAGCGAAGCTGGCGTTGACACCCAGCAAGACAATGCTACGAGCGCTGGGAAAAACTAGTAAACTACTGCAGCCCAAAAAACGCAGAGAAAATCACTCTGGCTGATATCACTTTGCTGCCTTCTGAACCAAAAAGCCTGGGATGTTCCTGGTAAGTTCAAGAGAGCTGCGGGCAGGGTTACGAAAATCGTCGCCGTTTATTGTGTATTTTTGTACGGGTGGTCTGCAGTGGTTATTCCTCGTATATGAGGTTTTTACGTGGCCAATGAGAATCATAAAAGGTCTCGACGCTGATATCTTTCAAACAAAAATAGTGCTGTTTGGATCTCAGAAAACGTGGGTTATCTCAAAGTATGGCGTGAAATGTCAGTGAGGGCGCATGCTGTCCAGACTCACGCAAACGTCCTTTGGGAAAAGTGCCGTATAATCGAATACGGCGGGAGACAGTGAGGCAGGCAACAGTTACACATCAACCACAAAATATAATTACAATTACAAAAATTAAAACCCAGCTACGCGCCGAATATCACTCCGGCGAAATAACATCGCAGCTTCCTAAACCCCAAAGGCTGGGATATTCCTGACAATTACAAGACAGACAGCTATGCACAGTTACAAAGAATTTCACTTTGCGCTATCGCCCCTCATAACAAAAACAAAAAAACAAAAAAGCGAACACTGCTGAAGCTCGGCACAGACAGACAGACGCCATTACGGACGCCGCCCATCGGCGTTGTGTGCCGATTACTGGCCGCCCGAGAATCGGTTGAGCGCAGCGAGCCAACAGATCCGTTGTGCCGGCCCGCCTCCGACCACGCCCTTCGCCGTAGCGTCAAACGCCTCCGGGCGGCCGCCAGCGCCGCAGCCCCGCCGATCAGAGGTCAACGAGCATGACATTGGCCTCCAGCGGGAGCTGGCCGCTGCCCGGCCGGCCGAGTCACCAGCCCGGCCGATAGGGAGACTGCCGGTGTCGGGCCGTCCCCCCCCCCCTCGGTAGCCGAGCGAGCCCCATCCCGGCCGCGCCGGCCCGAGAGACGGTAACCCTCGCGTCGCTCACTATGAGGTCAAATTGACTTTAACACTGCTGACACCGCTCGATAGCCGTCGACACCCCGTCGGCGGAGAACGTGACGATCAACACGCGCCTTGGAAACCCTTTGAAAATCCGTTCATCTGAAAGATTGGGGGTGGTGTGGGATGGGAGGGGGGGGGGAGGGGGTCAGCTCTTTGATCCGGCCTAAATACGTCACGAAGACATCAAATGTGGGCAAGGTAGGGACTACAACAAACGTCTTACGAGTAAGTTCGGTGACCACTGACCACACGCCAGCGTTGTGTGTTCCAAACAAGGTCTGATGTCCGAAAATCTGCCAATTTTTGCGTTGCTTCGGTCATTGCCACGTGGTCCACTGGTTTGATGGGAAATGTCATACGGTTGCACAATACCGATACTGCTGCTAAGGCTTACGAGCATCCGTAGACAAATGCTATGCTTCACATCACGATGCATGATCGGTTTCGCATGCTTTACCGTCACCATTTTCACCCGTGCCTTAGCCTTATAGGCCGTCAACTTCAACAATGTTGTAGCTTTTAGTTCGTTTTCTGTTTTCTGTTTTTGGTTTTTGGTTCTACAACGGGCTGGGAACACGCCTCTGGATGAAGTAGGGGATGTATTCTCATTCGCATTTGAAGTGTATAAGAAACGTGCATCCCATTTGCATTTGCTATGCCGGACGGGTGTCGAGGAAGGCCACAACGTGGGAGGCAGCGTGGGTCGGAAGGGCGGCTCACTGTTGATATTGAAGCCAGCGCCGGGCGTGAAGGGCGTGCGCGCAGCGGCCGTCGTGCCGCGCGGCGTCTGCGGCACCGGGTCCCGGAAGTGGTCCTTGAACCAGCGGAACAGCGCCGGGATCGTCTCGAAGATCTGCTGCCGAAACCGGAAGCCCTCCGGCGTCAGCGTGATGAACTCGTGGCGCGCGCGCGTGCGCGGCATGTAGGACAGCATGAACTTGCCCGGGTGCTCCTGCGGACGGGGCGCGGGCGTCAGCGGCGGCCGACCGAAGCACGCAGCCCAGTAGAGTGTGCTGAGTCAGCACCCTCCAGCACCGCTGACACAACAGCGCAGGCCAGCACTGCTGACCCTTCACGAACGACGCCGCCAGACAGAAAGCGACGAACTCAGACGCATATGTGTGCGTCATCCGAACTGTCGCCATCATTTGCATGCCAAGTGACAGTGACGGCAGCGATGGCGCAACGCGGTGCTTTCCCGCCGCAGCCGGAGTTCACCTCGAGGACCGCGGACGTGACGCACTACCTTTCCCGGGCAACAGCTGCGATCACCTTACGGACGGACACGATGAGGAGTATTTTTGTACCATAGTGCGCGCACGTCCTGGAGGGAGATGTAATGCGGTTTTTTTCCGCTGCACGGCAGATGCCAAAACTAGAAACCGCCACGGTGTAGGGTGATCTCCCCACGCTCCCGCCTTGGAGACGGACACGATGTAGGATTATTTCCGCGCAGCCCCACCTTGGAGACGGACACGATGTAGGGAATCTTCTGAGGGTTTTTGCGCTTCTCATCTCGCAGCAGCTCCTCGGCGCGCGGCCGCTTGCCGCCGTCTGTGTCGCGGTAGTACTTGTAGCTGAGCAGGTCGCGCGCGTGCGCCGACACAGGACTGACGTGGCGCGCCAGGATCTCGTCCAGATCCTCGAACTCCTCGTTGTCTGAAGTCGGCGGCCGGCCGCGTGAGACCGGGTGGACAACGCCACCGGCGACCGGAACACGGAGGCAACTCATGTCCGAAGCTGAACGCCACTGTATTGGCGTAACTAGCGGCGTGATGAATTATCCAACACACGACCACCCACGCCCGCACATGCCACCAGCTTGGCTCGTTTAAGGCCAATTTACAAAGCCATCTTTCTCTGGCGGCTTGACAAGGCACCGGCGCAGTCCGCTCCGGCCGGACCCGCCAGATACTTACCGATGACCAGCGTCTGGCCCAGGCTGAACGCGTTCTCCTTGCCCATCTCTTTGACGTTGATGTGCTGGATGACGTCATCGGTCACCTTCCAGGACACGGTCAGCTGATCGCTGCCCTGCAGCACGCGCGCGGGAACCAGTGAGCACGAGCTCTCGCGTGGCACTCGAGGGAGGATGCAACGCGAACGCATGACACAGGTGCACGGATCTCCAGCTAAAACCGGCAAGCTGATTTCTAACGTCACGCGGACTGTCCGAGCGGACGCTGACGGCGACGGCTGCAGCGCCCCGGCCAGCCGGCCCCCGCCCTCATATGGCTGCTGCGCCCCGGCCAGTCGGCCACCGCCCTCACCTGGCTGTTGCGCCCCGGTCAGCCGGCCGCCGCCCTCACCTGGCTACTGGGCCGGATGATGGCCTCGCCCTGGTCCATGGTGGCCAGCAGGCGGCGCGCCTCCTTGAAGTCGATGTTGTGGAAGGCCGGGTGCACGATCACCCGCTTGAGGTAGGTCTGCGCCTCCTTCTGCTTGCGCGTGGCCTCGGCCGCCTGCCGGTCTTCGTTCTCCGCATCAACGTCGTAGAACGGATCCTTGGCCGGCCTGCCGGGCGCGACGCGGGCGCAGGCTCAAGCAACGTCTCAGGCCGAGGTAGACATTGCCGACGGTTAACACCGAAGGCGGCCGCGATAGGGCCTGCCTGCGTCCCAGGGTGCTGCGAGCCCGTGTGGCCCGCCGAATCTCATCCCCACCCTATGTTGTTGTTGTTGTTGTTGTACCCTTTTACATGAACTGTTTTTACGCACTTCCGGCTAGAGTTCCTCGGAATAAATCACTGATGAATGGGTAACCCCATCTGTCTGTCGGGGGCAGGCTGGAAGCACATTTCAGCAACAATTTTGTAGCTGTGGTGCAAATCAGCACCATTTCCCAGCTGAAATGCTTCACTGAATGAGCTAGGTCAAAAAATTCGGTTCACGGAAATATTCATGTTTAAACCAGTCGGCAAAGATCAGCGTTTTCACGTCGCCACAGCGTTAGTGTCATATGACTCAGCCCCATGACGACGTCACAGCATCACTACCCAGAATGCAGCAATACGGGAGCTTGCTATCAGCGATATTGTTTGAGCTTTGACATCAGTCAGACTGGTAGTTGTAGTCAAGGCCATCTTACGTTGTAGTGTACACCGCAACGGGTCACCATGGCAACGGCGTCTACAATCTTGTCCATACTGCTGGTTATGGCAAGGTCTCTAATAAGCATCGTTAAAAAACAACATTGCTCAGCATTTGCACAGCAGTTTGCTGACGGTCCTAACCATCCTTCCTCGCATGCCTGCGAGGTGCCTCTAGGTGGCATGCCCTCGCATGCCTGCCCGCCGCTGACGCCATGACGTCGGATTCGACATGTTGGTGGTCAACTGCATGAGTGTATGCTGCTTAACAAATGGCGACTGACACTCCCCTGACCGGACGATGCTGACCCGGTTATAAATCCCTCGGCTAAGGACTTTTCCAAACGGATATCGGGCAATTTGATTATTGTGGGCATGGACAGCAATAAGGGGAACAACTTATCACAGGGCCACCAAAACGGAGGGAAGGCGCTACAACAGAACAGTTTAAGCCACAGTTCCACACTAGCACATTAAGAAGTGCGTAACCCTTCCGACTAACCGAAGCTTCACAGGCCCGATGGCATACTTACGAACGAATGTAACTACCCACGGTACAAACAGCGCAAGATGAACTGGTTCCTCAGAGCATTTTCACGCAATTCGACTTGACTCGCCCGACCAATGGAAGCGGCTCGACCCTCCCGTCTTCCGGCAGCACTCACCTCCACTCCTTGTTCTTATCGGCCAGGTCGGACGACTTGCACGTGCACTCGACCCAGAACTTCTCGATGTCGATCTTGACCACGCGGCAGAAGATGGTCTGGCCCGGATGGACGCGGTCCTCGGGGTTGGTGACGCGGTTGTCGGACAGGTTCTTCATCTGAATGAAGCCCGAGCAGCCGTTGTCCAGCCTGATGCGTACGCCGATCGCCTTGCCCGGACACGCGTTCGTGTCGAAGTGTGACCACACCTCGGAGAGCTCGGGGAAATCCTTCTTCAGGCAGAACGGACACTGCCAGAGCCCGGTATCCGTGTCGCGCACCGGGTTGTCCTGGTTCATCTGCTCCGGCTTGGGCTTGCGCCTGGTGAAGCCGGTGACGGTGCTCAGTAACAGCTTGCCCTTGTACAGCGTGTCGGGCGTCTCCTTGGTCAGCATATTGAACAGTTCCAGCGGGTCAGGCGACATGTACGGCGTGCGCAAGTCCTTGTAGCGGTCGTTCAGCTCGGCCCGGATGTCGTAGAGCGTGATGGAGCGGTTGCCGAGCCCCTGGCGCTCCAGCTCCTCGGCGAAGGCGTCCAGGTCCAGGTCCTTGAGCCGCTCGGGGTTGTCGATGATCTCCTCGAGTGCGCCGGCCGGGTTGCCGTCCTCGTCGTCGTACTCGAGCGCATCGACGGCCATCTTGCGCGCCCACTCATACGTTTCCAGGTGGATACGAGTGCCGTCCAGCAGATCCGTGTAGCGGTCCGTGATGTCGCCCAGCGAGTTGGCGTTGATCTTGATGAAGCCGGCGCAGTTTGTCAGGATCTTGGGCCCCAAGTGGCAGTCGGTGACAAGCTCGGTGCGGTTGGCCAGCCGCTGGCTCGTCTGCTTCAGCGTCTTGAGCAGCGTGGCCGCCTTGCGCACGCCCAGGCCGCAGACGAACTGCACCAGCGGCGACGCGTACGGGTTGGCCAGCGCCAGGTTCACGTCGACGCCCACCTCGTTGGTGCGGTTGATGAACTCGATCTGCACGGTCTCCAGCAGCTGGTCGCGCGGCAGCTGCTCCTGCAGCGAGTGATAGCGCAGGCAGAGACACTCCTCCTCGGCATTACACAGCTGCGCGAACTCCATGAGCGGGTCCTGCAGGCGACGCGCCAGCGACACCGCCTGCCGCAGCAGCTCCGGATAGTCGCGGAAGTCGCTCACGCCCTTGACACTGTTGGCATACACCTTGGCCAGCTCGTTGTCGAGGATCTCCACCTGAATGGCCGGGAACTGGTTCTCGGCGACCAGCGTCTGCACCAGGGCGCGCAGCTCCTCGGCCAGCGTGACCGCCTCGCGCGACTCGCCGCCCACCACGATCACGTGCGGCTTCTTGGCCTCCACCAGCTGGCGGATGGCGTCGAGGTCGGCCTCCTTGCCGAGTCGGTCGGCCTCCCGCCACGCGTCCTTCCGCTTCATCAGGTGCTGCAGCTTGAGGAAGTCGGTGACCTCGCCGTCGGCGCCCACCATGCAGGCGTAGTCGGCCGTCGACGGGTCCGTCTCGTAGGCCACGGCCAGCACGCGCACGCCGTCCGAGCAGTCCCACTCGTCCTCGTCCTCGTCCGGGAAGGAGGCCGTGTACGGCGCGATCGAGAGCCAGTTGAAGAGGCGCCGCCGCACCTGGCGCAGCACGAACTCGCGTGCCTCCTGCAGCAGGCGCGTGCGCAGCTCCTTGCGCAGCGCCGGGAACATCATCTGCGTCAGCGCCAGCTCCACGCACTCGCCACGCAGCTCGTTCCACTTCTGCACCGTCTTGCTGAACTCGTCCTGCGGGAGGTCCACGTCAGGTTACCAGCGAGGGGGGGGGGGGGGCGGCTGGACGGGTGATCAGAGCACGACCCGCAGTCAGCAGAGTCGGGCATGGAGAAGAAGGGGGGGGGGGGGGAGGGGGACAGTAAGGACACCACACATCTTTCACGACTTACTCGACATGAAAATGACATTTCAAGTCAACTTGTCGGCTGTTAAACCGGTTCGCGTTCCAAATCAAATGTCATTCGCAGGTCTTTGGAAAGGTTGTTGTCCTGCATTCGACACGGAGTGATGCGTGACTACTGAAGCAATACACCGGCACAGGCACCAGCAGACGTGTCAGCCACAAGCCATTTTTCTTCCCAGCAAACATTCAGGCCCAAATCCTTTCAGTCATAATCCACCTTCCGTCACAGTAGAACCACAAAACTAAACGGAACACTGAAAAGGGCTTATAGCTGAAACGCCTTCGACTCTCCTCCAGCTCTTATGCAAGCTGCATTGCGCTCTGTACGGCATACTGGCCAACAGCGATCGAGATCTTCGAGAACGCCGTACATCAACCAGCGAGCTGGCCGCAAACCCAGTCGCTCAGAAGTGTCGTCACGTTACCCTCCTTTGGGCGGGGAGCTTTCAAGCCGCTCACTTCTTATATCATCTGTCATGCTATCGTGGCATGACCGCGTCCAAAACAATGCGAAACAGCCATGACCAGTTGACAGCCCGGGGCGACGTCGGCCCGCCACGCGGCTTACCCTGCAGTAGAGGCCCTTGGCCTCGTCGACGTAGTTCTGTCCGGCGTAGTTGGTGATCTTGGAACCGAGGTCGATCACCAGCAGTTTCTCCTCCTCGGCCATGTGCAGCTTCAGGAACTGGTCGTCCCTCAGCGAGCTCACTGGCTTGTCTTTCATGTACTTCATGCTGCGACCACCACATGTCCCGGCGTCAAACTCACACGCAGGCCAGGCGGGACGCCTGACGCAGGGCGCTCCCGTATCACCGGTACTGAACACCACCGCATTCGGGAGGAGGGCGGGATCAGCTCAAGCGTGACAAGAAGATTAACAATTCATGCAGAAGACGTCCCGTGGCTCACAATCCTCAAATTTAAGAGGTATGCACGAAGCCATGCCGTTTCAACGACGTACATTATCAGCCCGCGCGCAGCCGAACGCGCAACACTCAACACAGTTGAACCGACGCACGCAACTGGTACGATCGATCGATGTACTGCAATCGGTACCACATAGCTTGTTAGATTGTAGCAGCATAGACAGCCCGGCAGCGGTCTCAACAGCGGCTATCGCGGGAGTTCCTCACGTGAAGGCGTAGTGGCTCTCGTCGATCTCCTTCATGCCCTTCTTCGTAGGCTTGACGCTGATCCGAGCCGAGCTGTAGAACATCTCGCGCACGCACTTGCGCACCAGGGGCTCGCACGATATCTGACTCGCCACCATGAACTTGGCGGCCTTCAGCACGTCCTGGGCCGTCGCCAGATTCCTGTGACCGGGTGATACCGCCGGTTATAATCACCGACGACAGGTCACGTAAAGCCCGCACGCTTGAATACGGACGGGCACAGCTGGGCGGATAGATCATGTGCATGTAACGAAAGCAAACAAGAATACAAGGGACATGGAAATACAACAAATTAAATATAGCAAGCAACAAATACATGGGACGTGTAAAAACGCAACAACGCCAAGCAAAACTTCCGCCGTATTTCCACTAGTGTCCGACAAAACGCGTCAGAGAGCCACGCCACAGTCGGCGCCGCGGCTGCCGGGCGCCGTTGGACCCGCTGGCCGGCGGCCGGTGCGTGGCCGGCGGCGTGGCCGCGGTCCGCCTCACCCGGTCATGTAGTCCTGCGCCATCTCCTCGGGTTCGACCGGGTGCTGCTCCACCTCGTGGCGCTGGTAAGTGTCGCGCAGGTTCTCCGAGAACTGCTCGGGCGTGAGGCCGAACCGGCGGGACAGCGGCTCTGCGGGGCGTCGCCAGCCGTCAGCGGCCGAACCGGCACCCCGCAGACGGAGACGGCCCGGTGACGGGCGCCAGGCTACGCCGCAACCACACGCACTGGCACTTGTTACTAAACAGGTTAGAGGTTATTACAGGCGTTATAGAGCGCCTTTCTGCAGTGCTCGCTTCCAACGACACCCATAGGAACTAGCGCGCGCTTCTCTCGGAACACTGCGAGGATGCTGAGACGCCCACTGGTTGAAAGCATTGAACAAAGATAGCGCTCCGCTCCCCGCCTCTGCCGCATCACGGACTGGACTCGAGACAAGACACGTCCGGCTGACGCACGGCGCGCCAAATGCACATACGGGCCCGGAGTTCAGTCATCGAGCGGCGCCCGTCCCCCGGCGATGGCGATAATAACATCACACCACTTAGCAAGCCTGGTGAAGTGACGGGTGCTCAGTGGGTCCCCGTAACTCGGTCCGCAGACGCAGGGTTTGAGACGTACCCAGTCCGTTTCTTTTGCAAAGTCCATACGCGTCCGTTCTGACGGCGTATTTCAGGAATTCGCGGTCGTCCTCATCGTCCTTTTGTTCAGCCTCGTCATCCGTCACCTCTACTTCTACTTCAACTTCTTCGCCTTCTTCATTCGTTTCTATGCGGGTTTCCTACGAAATTAAACAAAACATGAAGCGGTGAGTCATGGGACGTTTGAAGGGTATAACTCACGAAATAAATACTATGCTATTAAAGGTGTGTTACAAGGTATATCAATAAGCAAAAGCGATTTTTTGAAAGCTTTTATGCAAGCAGATCCGAAAACTTGGAAAAAGCAAAAACATCACCTTTTTGCTTATAATAACACCTTCCGACAGAAACCTTCCTTTTTTTCGGGCCCGTTCCTTTCAACAGAAACAGGCCCGAAAACATCAGTACGATACAAGCATGCAAGGAGACAGCACTTCCATTTTTTATCGACACCTGCTACTTTAGAGCAATGACTTACGTGCGGGGAACGGAAAAGAACAAGCGCCTGCCGTATACTTATGGGGGGGGGGGAGGGGATACTTTTCTTCAAAGAAGTCGGCAGATGGCTGCAGAATAAGCATATGGACAAGAATGCATATGCTTCTGAAGGAAAAATGGAAAGTGACGGTAAATACAAACACTAAAATTCAAGAACAAACTCATCCATATGCATGACTTCAAGCACACACAGCATGTCACCAACCGGCATTTGCTATAAAAACGCGCCTACTACAGGAAACCAGACTACCTGGACAATGAACCAGGAGACGGGAACACCGCGCGTTTGATGACAGCGAACAGCTGACGAGAGTTCTAGAAGCATGTTAGCTCTCAACACACACTAAAATCAAATTGATTCCACTGCTGCTTACAGTGCGCTTCTTTTTGGGCGCAGCCTTCTTCTCCTCCATCTTCTTCCTCATATCATGCTCGTGCATAGCAGCCACGTCCTGGCCGTAGTACATGCGGAAGTGCATGTAGATGTCCTGTAGCTCCTCCGGGGAATCAGCCAACTTCACCCTGGAACAAACGATGCCATAATAAAGGATCAGAGGATCGTCGTGTCATAGCTTTTCATGGCATGAACAAACCATGATGCCGTCCAGCCGAAATGCCGGGGATAAATCACCTGTCGGACTAGAGTGTACCAGTTTGGTTGGTGGGTTCTACGTATGAGCAGTGCGCTCTCACTGGCATGCATTCTGAACCGAACTCCACCCATCCAAAGCAGTCAGCCATCCACTTTTACGCGCGTCATATTTCACTACTTTACGGGCGGCATATGAGTAGACCATCGCATTCTGTTATGTACCACCGCTAGCCCGGCCTGAGTGCGCAGCCGCCACCTGCAGGTACGCAGGGCACCAACCGCCGCCACCCTTAACAGTTTACGTTGGATTCATTACGTCTGGTCTGAAGCTGAGGTGTGAAATGGGGAAGACACTAAGTCCCAAAGATAAATGAATTCCGCTCAAATAAATTGGGTGCCATATGAGAACACCGATGTAAAATTCCCAATAAGTTCCGTACATCTTTAAGACGCTGCACAACATGCGGTGTATTTCATCACCAAAATAATCCAGATTTCAGTGAGTGGACGGGCATCGAAGGTCACGTGACCGTCGCAGAGAATGCTCACACAGCGTCTCAACATTTGGACAGAGCAAAATATATTACGCCAGCAAGACATCAGCTGTAATATCAGCCAACGCGCAATGTCCGCTGCCATCAACTCTGCCGTTTTCAATTCAAGTGCACGTGGGGTTACGCGCCCATCTCGCACTTTCACCCCGGCAGAAACACAGCACAGGCCGAAAAGACCTAATTGCCATTGGCAAGACGAGAAAAACATACAGCAAACACTGACGTAGCCGCCCCCGGAACATGCCAGCAGCAGCGACCAGCCACGTTTCCCCGACAAACCTGTCGACGTCGTCACTCGAGAGGACGCGCATGCCGTCCGGCAGCGCGGCATTGATGTCCTTCATCACCAGGTCACCCTGGTAGGCCTGCATCCTCTCCAGCAAGCGCACCATGTTCTGCTTGCGGCGCTGAAGTTGGCACCACTGGCGGCACAGGACAGCCACGGTGGATACACGCGCGCCTCCAGTCTCATCTGCTCTGAAATGGCTTTTTAAAATTGTCTTACTTTCGAATGAAGCGCGTTCCGGAACTAGCCACAGCAAGATGTAAATGACATTGGCGCAAGGCGGCCTCACTTGTTTGTGGGACACCGATATTCAATTGGCTCGCTGGGCAAAACTGCCTGTTCGCGCCTGGGCCGCCTGGGTCATGGATCATAACCGACGCAGCTTCTCACATTGGCGGCCGGGCTATAAAACACGGAATGCGCGACTGTAAAACAGAATTCAAGTACCCTTTACTACTTGTCAGCCCATCATTGCTCACAATGGTTCCCAGCATGCGTGGCCCATTATCGTGTCAAACCCGGCGAACAGACGCTGACCGCATTCGCACATTCCCGCCCATCAGTCCGGCAGTGAAGCACGCACCTTCTCGTCCCACTTGTACACCCTCCACAGGGCGTTGGAGGTCAGCTCGGGCACGATGTACTCCTTCTTGTAAGACGCGATGAACGGCACCTCCAGGTGCTTGTTCCGCATAAAGTCCAGCGCCGACTTGATCTTGCTCACCGACGAACTGCTCTGGCGAATCTTGTCCCGGAACTCGTCGTCGTCATCCTTGCTCTGCGGTGATCAACAGTCAAATAATGCCAGTCTATGGCTCGTCACTGAACTACGCGCGTGTACAGCCCGTGAAGCTATATTACGAACACATGTATGCCTACAATCTCATCTTGCGCACCAGGTTCCATCCAGCGCCGCGAACGGCTGGAAGGGCACATAGTGAGAAATCCGCGCACCCTCAAAAAACCACAACCGACACAACACCGACACATCATCATAAGCACAAAACACGGGCGTAACAGTCGAACGGGAAGGCCCTGGTGCCCGTCACGCTCCGCTAAAGCCCTTTATTCAAAAACAACAGCCGCGACCTAGCGACTGGCCGTCCGGCCGTCCGGCGGTGAGGGAAGCCGGCGGGGAGGCCCGGCCGCCGGCGGCGAAGGACGCCGGCGGGGAGGTCCGGCCGCCGGCGGCGCACCTGAGCGCTGATGGGCTTGTCGTTGAAAGCGTGCCGGAAGATCCACTCGGCCTCGGCGTCGAGCTCCGGGTCCTCCGAGCCGAGCTCGGTGGGCGTGACGGGCACGGTGCGCAGCTGCATCCGTTCCGGTATGTCCGTCTGCCGGATCTGGAGCACGCGGGACGCGGCCCGGCTCACATCGGCACGTACGCACACACGGCGCCGGAGACACGCGACACGGCACAGCCGCACGCGGAGCTCAAAACAGCTCCGCACCGCACGGCTGGTTTCCGCAGAGGTCAGGACAGCACCGCAGCACACAGGGCGGCTTTGCACTGTAGCTCAGTTACTTCAAAGTTCACAGTTAACATCAGGTAATGATAATGATAAATGACATTCCTCATCAGAGATCTGCCTAAAAACTTGGACATGCCAGCAGTTTGCCGCCTTTGCGTTCTTGACCCGGGTTAACGGAGCGAGTAAAACTGCGCGACATAAATTTGGCGACATTTCTGTCTACACTTCGAGTAGTTAGCTAACTTGGTCCAATCTATCCATTTCAGATGGACCTGACGTGCGGCCTTCGACGCTTGAACACAAACTGTGGCCCACTGTCAGCAGCAGCCGCGACACCACAGGCCCGCAGCAGCGGAGACTGACAAGCTCGCCTAGCTGGTAGGGTCCAGTCCCAGTGACAGCCGGCTCACCTCGTTGTCCAGGTCGGTGAAGTGTCCCCGCTCCAGCTCGCTGGGCTCGTAGAGCTCATAGATGGACTTCTTCTTGGCCGCCTTCTTCCTGGTGCGCTTCTTGGAGGCGTCCGGGTCGTCTTCCTCGATGCCTTCGTCGTCCGGCTCGCTCTCCTCCTCGCCGGCGTACTTGTCGAACTCGTCAAAGTCGAAGTCGACGCCGAAGATGTCCTGGGCCTCTTGCAGTGCACTGAAATGGATGCGAGCCATTATCTAGATCAGAGACTGTACTTTGTGATATTAAGCGCAGTTCAGCCGAACATATACGTCGCATAGACCTGGGAATGGCGCATCGTAGTTCTGATAACGTATAACAATGGTTCTCATTGAACATTTGGGTCCAGATACTGAGTCTGCACATAACTACGATGCCCTACGTATGCACATCATATGGAACGAAAAGCGCAGCTTGAGCAACTTGACTGCATCGGCATCGGAATATAGGAACCTGTGACGTCACGCGGCTCCCCTTCTAAACGCTCGTTTTGCAGGCTTCTGGTTAACTTCCTAGTGCTTCTGCCAGCGCACCTGTGGCGCATTCCTCACGTCGCCACAAGATGACAGACGTCATATATGTACTAAAACACGAGACAGGTGATTCAGCCTCATGTTGGAAAGATATTTACGTGTTACATTTAGTGTACTTGAGGCCTGGATCCAAGAGCACATTTCAATAACAAATATTTGCATGCCTGAATAATGGCTTTTGGAACAATGGCCTTATTCCTAATTTTAGACACCATTTATCATTGCCAAATGCTGAAAGATTGGCGTCCAGATTCTCAGGGGTCCAACCTCTGTTTCGGGATTCAAGAGCTCGCAAGATTCGAATCGGATCGGTTTAAATACCCAGAAACCAACCAACAGCACAAGTTTTAACTCCATCAATGGTACATCTCCAGGAATCCGGCTTTCTGACCATGTTCATATCAAACACCCAAATTATCCTTATGCATGGACATGTTCCAGCCAGGTGGATACGCTAGTGGAGCCGCCAGCTGTTCATTAAAGCCCTCGCACAAAAGGGCAGGTAATTCAGACGACCGCCCCGACAGCTGAACACTCACGCGTCCTTGAAGATGTGTTTCTTCTTCTTGGGTCCCTTGGAGAGCGGCTTGCCGTCCTCATCCACGAGGAAGTCGTCGACGTCCTCCTCGTCCTCCACCTCGTCGTCGTCGGGCTCTCCATCGATCGGCGGCGGCCGCTCGTCATGCTCGCCGGCGTCGCGGCTCTCTGACGGCGCGCGACCCTCCTGCCGGCGTGCCGGAACGCGTCAGCGTGCGTCCAATGACCGCGCCAGACGGGGGCCGACCCTCCGGTCAGCGGGCGGCAGGGGCACCGTCAGCCCGGCGCCGGGCCCGGCTGCACAGGCATTGCCGGGTTGACGCACCCAACAGCCGGCTGACACATCCCACGCCAAGCAAGCGCTGGTTGCAACACCATCGCCGCCTCTAACCAGCTTACGCCTCCAATACCTGAGACGCGGGAGCAGCCAACACTTCTCACACAGCGTAACAAGACGAATTTCGCGTTGAAGCCGCGAAACGTTGCAATAGATTCCTCCACGCAGGCAGCTGCTGCATTGCGTGGGCCCAGTTTAATGGGTTGCTGCATCACACTTGACTATGTGTTAGAGCTGACAGGGGTGACAGAAGAGATGACCAGTGCTATACACAGGACACAAGGGACCCCCGTCTGTTCGGAGCGGCGTGGGACACGAGTGGCTGGCGCTACTCACGTCCGCCGACTCGTCCCGGTCCTTCTCGTCGTCCGAGTCGGAGATGCGACGGATGCGCTTCAGCTGCTTCTGAAACATGGGACAGCCCGGCCTGCTGGGAGATCACGAGACAGCGCAGTCTGCTGGGAGATCACCAGACAGTGCAGTCTGCTGGGAGATCACAAGACAACCCAGCCTGCTGAGAGATCATGAGACAGCCCAGTCTGCTGGGAGATCACGAGACAGCGCAGTCTGCTGGGAGATCACCAGACAACCCAGCCTGCTGAGAGATCATGAGACAGCCCAGTCTGCTGGGAGGTCACGAGACAGCCCAGCCTGCTGAGAGATCATGAGAGAGCCCAGCCTGCCGGGAGATCACGGGGACGAAGCTCGCACCATGATCGCCAGCGCTTCTCCGCTGCGTTTCAGCCGCTAATGTGAAAATGTGAGGCAGCCTGTCCACATACAAAGACAAAGGAAAAATCATGCACAAAAAATAATCAAGAAGATGAAAAATGTTCCAAAAACCCATGGTGGTGCCATGTATGCTTACATATCTGTGCTGTCATATGTATAAATATATGAGATTAACCACAAGCTGGAGATAACACCACCTGCATACCACAGCAAGCTTTATAACTCTGCTGTGCTACAATAAAGGGAAAAACAGATGACAATTATTAACAAGCCACTGTGGAACGTTTCTAAAGGCAGCGACAAAAAACATCACCTTGAGAAAAGCATCCCAAAACCACCATAACAAAAAAGCGCCAAACCACTCCCTTGAATGCGCCGCACTCACCCGTTTGACTTTGACCCCCAGGTTCTCCTCAATGAGGTCATAGTCGTCATCCTCGAGCGCGTCGTCCAGGTCGTCGTCCTCGCGCGAGCGTTTGCGCGCGCCGCCGCGCCCGCCGTCACCAGAGCCGTCGCCGTCCGACGAGCTGTCGCTCTCGTCGTCTCCCTCGTCGTCAATCGGGTTGTCGTCGATCAGGTCCTTCATCTCCTCCCGCATCGCCTCCTCGTCGTCTGTGGGTCAGGCCGGGGGCGTTGAAGCTGGAACGCGGGTGTCAGGGTGGCCAGTGGCGGGTGTCAGAGTCGGGGAGCACCGTTAGCGATGGCCAGTGGAACAGTCACATGTGACGCTGGTGTCATCAATGAGCTGTGACGGTCATGCCAGGAACATGCACTGAGAATTCCTGCTCAGGAACTGCATGTTAGGATAAGACTGGTGTCTAGGGGACTTGCCTAGGACTTCCTACTGGTTTCATTATTCACATCATAAGTTAACAAGGTGGAGGGACCATTCCAGCATAATTAAATCCTGTGCATCCATACACCAGTATAAATGCAACATAAAAACATTTGTTTGGCCTTGAACACATGGATAACGCAGCTGTTTTGTCTTTTGGCATGATTTACAGATTTATAAATAATTATCATTGCTATGCATGGTTGATACATCACCTTCCTCCTCCTCTGATGAGTCTTGCAGCCGATGCTTGCTTCATTTTCTTTAATTTCTTCTTTTCCCTTGCTGTCAGCTCCTCTTCATCCTCTCCCTCCGACGCTTCAGAGTCAATGAATGCTGACATTTTGCCAACAATTTAATGTTCTTTTTTCCTGTCACGTGACAAAACCGTGTCAATATTTATCAATGTTCTACAAAACTATTTTCAATACCATGTACAAGTATTTCATGTCACAAAGGGAAGTCAATGCTCAAAGGAGCCCTGATGCTCAAAGAGGGAACACTATAACCATGATTTGGGAGACGAGGCCATGAACACAACTAAATCATAAACTGGGGGGGGGGGGGGGGGGCAACACAATATTTCATGGTGACATAACACTGCCTGCCCCCCATAGTGATGCTCTGGGCATCAATTTCACAATTCATGTATTACAACTTCTAAAACAAAATGTACTTGGCTCACTGCATCACACAGAGCTGTTAACATCCTAGCAATGAGGATTAATACTTTTCCAGAAGCAAAACCTCTTGCATTGTTGTGAAGGGTTGTTGTGAGTACAGTACACTTATATATACCATATCCTTGCCTAAGCATACAGCACATGGAAATGAGTCCCTGCAACCATGGCTACAAAAATGGAAACCACTTTCAGCTTTCATCTTGATTATGCTGTGCAGAGTGTGTATCAGTTGTTTACATGGCAATGCCATTTCAGGCAAGATCTAATCTAGGCAAAGGCCCTTTTTGCTCAAATACATACTACTCAGCATATTGCAGTATACTTTCTGTGCATGCTGCACAAGTTGTTTGTATTTGAAGCACATTTTGTATGAGTGCTTTCACACTTCATTTCATCACAGAGTATTCCATGCCCATTGAGCACTTGAGGAGGATTCTGTGATTCTGCTCATTATTCATCACATTCCAAAAATGGACTCTAAGAGGTATACTGAGATAAAACAAATCACACTTCCTGAGTTGATAATTTTACAATTTGCAATTGATATTGTAAATTATATGCTATGACTGGAATAATAAGGATCACATCCAACATATTAACACTGTTAGACATAAACAAGTGGGCAAACAGCTCTAGCAGATGTGAATTATTTGATTTTACAAAGGTTGTGTTGCCCCCTCCCCCACCAAAAAAAATCATTTTTACAGCTACCTTTCAAGTAATCCAAGCCAGAAGTCATAGGCGTCTATGAATTTTCTTAAGAGCAAACTTGATATGACTTAGAAAAAATATGGCATCTAATACAATTCAGACAACTCCAAAAATGAATTTTGGGAGGCAAAATAAGATTCACATTTTCTGGTCTGCACATCTTGCAATCCCCATTTCCTACTGAGCAGTTTAATTTTGTGAAGAGAACAACTAAGATCACACCCAAACCTATTACCACTGTTATGCCTTACAAGGAGGTGAGTAGCTCTAGCAGATGTGAGCTTTTTGATCCCACAGCAGTCACAATGCTGTCCCCCCCCCCCCCCCTCCCCAATGCTTTTTGCATCTACATTTCAGACAGTTCAAGCCCAAATGCTAACCATCGCTTTCATTTTCTTAAACGCAAGCTTGAAATGAGTCATTAAAATCACAGCATCTGATATAAATCAGAGACCACCTCAAAATGGATTCTGGGAGGCATGTTTAGTCCATTCTGATGGCCCAGTTGGTTAGAGCACCTACCAATCCACCCACAGTGGCAAGGCAGGTTCTAGTCCTTTCAGGTGCTATTTGCCATTAACAGATGACATATAGCTGGTGGCAGCAGCCACACATGAGGTAAGGTAATCTTAGAGGGCAGGATCAACAGCCGGCCCACCAATGCCGCATGTCAAACTTTCGCCATCAAATTCTGCAGCTGATCTGTTTTTGTGCCATCAGATGGAAGGGGGTCAGGGCAGTGGAAAGAGCTCACAGCAAGTGCTCCTTGGTGTGGGCCCTGGTCCCAGGAATCCATCAATTCAAAGGGTTTAGATAACAATTTTTAACAAAAAATGATGAGATAAAATGAATCACAGGCTATTCAGGGTGAATGTGTCATACATGACTTTTTTCCTGCAACCAGACCATGTCAGATTGTAACTGAGTTCTAGCATGACTTACTGCTTCCTGGCTGATTGCATTTTGATAATGTGTAATGCATGTAAGTTTAAGAGCTGGATCTAGGAATAATAAGGAAGGAGTTTGGGCACTTTGCTTCCCACATCAGCTGAACTTGCAGAAAAATGTGATTTGTTTAAGAGATCTTATGGAAAGCCTCAGGGATAAAATTAATTCACATAAAATATCACATAAGTGGCAGAATACATGTACAAGGACTATGCCAGGCAGTTGGATTAATAATGACTGTAATAAGCATTTTCTTAGTCAGCTATTAAGCACTTGCATTGGAGCGCATTTTTTTATCTACGGGACCATGATTGCACTATGACCAGTAACATTTGGACATGAAACATATCTATATCTGTGTATTTTGGAGGCATTATGATGTAAGTTGTCTTAAATGCACTTTGAATTATAGTCTTGCATTTGCAACAAATATTACAACAGCTTCTGTGGAATTTCTTAAGTAAGCTTAAGAATACAAAGAACAAAATAATAAATGTATAATAATTGATGCAATTAAATATCTCATGCAAACTTGCTGATCTTACAAAAGGGACAACAAATTAATATTGAGTATTTTAAGCCAGAGCAGTCTGTATTAGCTTGGCAAGTTATATTTGCGTAATGTTTGATGCTCAACACTAACATACCGTGCAAAATGTTCTGAAATTCAATTTTTATCCTCACTTTAAAAAACCCTGCTGTTCCGTGTTCAGTGATGCAACAGCACTGTAGCATCAATTTCAGCACATACATGTTGTAAATACCAACACTCTAAGTTTGATGCACAGACACCATCAATCTTAGCACACTGGGATCTCATGATTTCATATAGATCACGAATATTCCCATCTTCCTTTCAAAATAAAGCTTGAACACACACTGCAATTTGGCCTGGCCTCAGCTTGACATGTTCAGCACACTTATGCTCCAAGGGCATCCAGCAGAGCACATAAATTTTTTGCAAACCAGTTCATCAGTTTTAACCACACACATGCACCCCACACACATATGAATGTGCAATTGTCGCCTCTTTATGTCATTTCAAGCTTTCTAATACCAAGCACATAAGCTCCTAGTTGGGCTTCAACACGCTCTTCACATTAGCTCTCCATGTTACCACTTCACAACAGCGTGGGCTTTGAGGCCCAGCTGTGCGTATGAGTGTTCTCGAATCCAGACAAGCACCACGCGTCAAACTGCTTCAACACAACTAAATCATAAAAGTCAATTATCTCCATCTATCTGATTCAAACAGCGATGGACAAGGGAGAATTACACCCCCGAGCCGGCTGCTATACTTGAAATACTTTGAGCACAAATCCTGATAGTATCCCCAACCTTTCCACGGCACCCAACGCAAGCCCAGTCCGGAAATGGCCGAGAAATTGGTCGGAATCAACAAACTCAAGGAGTGTGAAATGGCGGCGATCTTTTGCGCAGCCCTAACTTGTTCTTAAAGTAATGCTTTAAGGTACCTGCCATGACATCGCTAAGTTCTATTAAATTGAAATGATTGAATTTTAGCGTACCTATCCTCAAATACGTATGCTCAAATTTTGTACTGCAATGAAACAGGGGCTGCTTCTAATGGTTGCACATGCTTTTAAATCTATACATCTTAATCACTTTGTGACTGGAATTCAGCAAACAACAATAAGATTTTCAGATGCTCGAATCGTGAAAGGCATGCAAATATGATTTTTTGTTCATTATTATGATGAAAGCCCAAATTTATTGAGAAAGGTCATCAATCTATACGTTATGGATAGAGGGGAGAGATTTATGAAATGTGATTAAAGCACAGCATACGGGGGAGGGGCTCAGGCGGCATAACGTTCGCTTAAGTAGGGTGGTTAGTCATAAAAGTAGTAATTCTAAGACCACGCATCATTGGGTTTCTCTTATGATTAACACCACGGTCATCTCTGTTTCACACCTCCAGTTCAATTGGAAACCAAAAACGTCACTCTGTTGGAATATTGGATTAACGCAGTAAAATCAGGGTAAAGAAGGTTTTCTACATATCGAGCGCGTAAACTGTGTAGAGAGATGAAATTAGCAAGAATGGTTGTGTAATACCTGAGTGGGCCTCGTTATGTGTGATTGCGGTAATACTGCAGTATTTTAAGCAACTGAAATCCATTCTGCCGCGGCGTGAAATGGCGAGGAGTGAACAATCGAGATCTGCAGCGCCTCTGACGCGTGGGGCGCAAGGCTATCTGTAGAGCGTTGCGGTGGCCGGGGGACTGGTAGGTGGGAGTGGCGCTCCGGGGTAATGATATCTGGGAAAAGTGTGTAGGTGGAGGTGATTCTAGAAAGGTTCGTTTGTTAAGTTTGAGAAAGGTTTCGATCCTTGATGCAAAATTTGAGGTCAGAAATCTACTCACTCGCTGGATTTGTATGGAACTGTTGTCCAGTAATTCCATCTCATGATGTTTGAAGTATAGTGAATTAGTTTTCATTGTTATAATTTGTGATTGCTGTATCACTTCTTCACTCACTGCAGCTGTCATCAGAATGTGTGGTTAGGGTGGTTTGTACATGCTAGGTGCACACTTGTTATGCTGGGTGAAACAAAAGAAAATGGAACATAATTATGCTGGATGACCCCTCTCCTCTTACTGGCTATGCCCTGTTACATGTAGCATCAGCATAATGTAAGTTCCATTTTGGGCCTGATTGATTTTGAGACAGAGAACACTTTGGCATGCTCCTTGCCATGAGAGGAAGCCAATGGCATCCAATATGAAGACTGTTTTTAAAGGGTTTGTGAAGGCTTTATCTTGTTTCACACCTTTTCCTGAACATGACATATTTTGCATAAACTGCTCCTCCCTTCCTCTGCTACATGTTTGTAGGCTGTGTACAGTTAATGAAAAACCTCCCCATTCATGTTGAGTAAACTGGTAAACAGCACCTGCTCTGAAGTATTGCTGAATAGATTATTGCTTGTGTCCTGATTTACCTTTGATGTCTTATGGAACCTAGTAGGTAAGATATTTTTAGACTGGTTATTATTTACTTAAAAAATTGATTTCAGTTTCTTTTTAGTTATCACTCAATGGTTAGTATAATCTACCAATACCTGGCATGTGCTTCTGAGAAAGGCTGCATCTGAGATCCATTAATTCATGTATCTTAGAACCACAGATGAAAGAGAACAGTATACTACCATTTCTGATACTCTGAAGCAGCCTGATCAGATCAACTTCTAGTATGACAATGCAAATTCCTTTATATTATATGAGTGGACTGATCCTTATGAAAAGTACCATGTGCACAACTTCTTGTTATGCTTCAATGTGTGAGATTAGTTATGAGATTGGCCACTAGGGGACAAATATTCCTATGATGCAATAAGGTTTATGATTTGCCCCATGCTGAAATTCCTACATCTTAACCTCTCAGCTGGGTTGCTTTGCATTTACTTTGTTTTATCTTTATAGATGCATTTTAACCTCATGATTGGTTAAACTTCCGGGATCAGTGGACAGGTGCCCAAGTCCTTTCAAGACTCCTTGCTATGTAAGGTCATACCTCAACATCCAAGCATGGAGTTCTGGATCAATGAGTTGGGTCAAAAGCAAAGTTTTTCACTGAAAGGCTTATGTGTCACAATGCTGCATACAGAGCCATTACCACCAACAGCAGCCAGCAAACCATCTCTGTCAGGGGAATTAAAATGAATAAATGCATATGACCATCTTTTTTATACATTAAGCTGAATGGTATGCATTGGTGGCTTTGGGTTCAGTGCACCTGCTAAGCATAACTTTTTGCATGAACCCTGAACCCACCACCCAGGTTGTACTATCTAGCACAGCAGATAAGACTTTCCCCCTCCCTTTCACTAGACAGGAATGTGGGTGGTTTTACATGCTGCACAACACTGCAGCATAGGCCTGGTTGACCAGCATTGGTCAGTTGCCAGTTGACATTCCATTTTAGTCAAGCCAAGCAATGTGCCCACTCTGGGGCTTGTACCCAGTGTCTCTGGATGACAGCTACCTGAGACCATGAAGATGGCAAAAAGGGAGAAGTATCAGAAATATGCTCATTTGCATATGCCCTGGATAATTGCTCTATGTTTGAAATTCAATAGTGCTAAAAATGTACATGAAATCATACTGATTTTTAGCACAGTTAAATTTTAGTGTGTGTGAATTCAAGGATGAAATGTTACAACATCTGTGAAAGTTATGTTCAGGTATCACATTCCAATCAGATGCAAAAATGTGATCATTGAGCTTTAAATCAGATCATTTCCTCATCATTGGGCCAGCTCACATTTGGGATGTGGCTTTTTCAACAGTGTGCATTGTCAAGCATTCAATGTGTGGTGGAGTTACACTGTGCAGCTCACACATGTATGTGTGCTTTCCATATACTGTCTGGTTTTATCTGTCATATCTATGATCTCCAAGTTTGGCTCACATAGATTGAAAAATATTTGTCTCATTGACTGGATTGTGCCTTGCCAATGGAGTCTTACATGTGTCAGAAGCATTTCTTTTCATTGTATTAATATCATATTATTTGTGCCACAAAGGTATGAACAGCAGTGCATACAATACAACACAGCACAGCATCCCACATACTCAGTCAGCTATGCTTCAAGTTCATTATCTTCACTCCCCTACTCCTCGGCATCAGGTGACTCCTGACTTAGTTAGCCCTCCTGCTCCTCGTCCTCATCTTCGTTGCCGGTCTCGCCGTCCAGCTCGTCCGGCGCCTCCTCCTGCTGGCTGCCCCCACTGTCGTCGCTGTCGCGCGGCCGCCGGTCGTGCCCGTCACGCGCCGCCAGCAGCCGGTCCTCCTCGCGCTGCGGGTACAGGTCAGTCGCCTCCTCGCGCTCCTCCTCCTCCACCGGCTCCTTGTCGATGCGCTCCAAGCGGCGCGCGTACACCAGGACGTCCACGCTGCAAAGCAGGTACTGCATGACAAGTTGTAGCGGTGTGCAGTTGTAGTTGTACAAATCACCACAGCAAAAGGTGCATTGGAGACCTAATGTCACCACAAAAACCACAACAATCTCGAAAATCAGCGGTAAATTCCATTAATCCATGAATGTGAGACCGATATTAGGAAGCAGTGCAAAACCAAGAGCCAGAAGTGGCTGAATGGAATGCTCCACATTTGGAAGTATGAAGTAAGCATCACGTACGAAAAAATATCCTCACTTATAACTTTTGGTATAGTTTTAAATGGAAATAACCGTTGTAAACCACACAACTTCTCTATTTAGTGGCTATGCTCCTTAACGCGCCATTGTTCGATTGTGCCATGATGTCGCGCACCACACGGATTGCTATCCCATTGACGGCCGTTATATCTGGAGGTCGCGCTCAAGATCACCACAAATGAACGACTCAACAATTAGGGTTTTTTAGCCTTGATCGCCGCCATAGCTTATGAAATAGCAGGATTTGAATGACGCTGTTATGGCGTTTGGGATGTCTGGGTAACCTTAAAAGAGTCTTCACGAAATTGTCTGCACATTTTCGTGGGCGCGTAGCTCAGAACTAGAGGGGTCTGCGGGAAGTTTATGGCAATGATGGCCACCGAATGATCTTCAAGATGGCGATTTCTGCTGAAAACCCCTTTTATACAGGGACGCTCCCTAAAATAGTGTAATCCCTCCTCCCCCTGAAAATATGAAAGTCCTACACACTGATGGGCAGGGGCCCGCTTGAGTACAGTTTGAACGCCCCTAGATTACAGTCACCATCACCATTAGCGTCATCATGATTTCATCATCATCGTGGTCATCGTCATTATGCGAAGGAACAGTTGATCGGCAACCGGCAGCTATGCATTAGTTATTAATCATACATCCTTTCGCTATCAGTGAGCTAATGAGATAAGCCCACTGACTGCTAGCCTCGCTCGCGCTGCCAAAACTCATGCACAGCCTCCATACTCGATACTTAAACTAGAAAGTGGCCTTTTCCTTTCGGTGCCGTGCACGATCAGCGGAGGCGTTGTTATGCATTGGTCTGGCTAGTGCGCCAACGTTAAGTTGGATGAGTGATAATGCTTTTGTCTGTCCATCCCTCAGTCATTCGTCCGTGATGCACCAGTCTGTATGTGATCCGCGGTAGCCATATACCTGTACGGCCTCACGTAGGTCATATGGATGGCCTATTCGGTGCCGAGCGGAAGGTATGCTTCTTTTCAATGTGCACGGTGGTATAATGCATTTTGGTTGGGACATTGCGAAGTGCTCCGTTTGCTAATGGTAAAAGGGGATGTTCCTCAATTGAAGAAATCGAAGTAAGCATCACATATGATGAATAAACGAGGTCTCTTATAGCTATTCGTGTACTTTTTACTGGAAAAGAATGGTCTAGACAACACAATTTCCGTAGTAAATATACTCCTCAATATGTCATTGTTTGATCCTGTCATGGAACGTTTATAGCACGTTAAGGTGTCGTCAAACTAGCCGTGCGAAATTGCCACCCTAGCATGCAGTACTTCAACTCGCCGAGAGATGCCAGTGTCGGCGCTGGAAGTGTTCGTTGAGCCAAATATCATGGTGTGCTGGTGTTTTGGACCTTACTCGTGGTTTCCCTTTGCATATTTATCCGTGAATTCAAGATAGTTACTTGTATTTACATATTCGGGCACGCCTCGTTTCTTCAGTTATTCTATTACAAGTCGTACTCCTCCAATAACTAGCAACTAGTAGTATTATAAGATAAATAGTATAAAGTTGGTGGTATTATGTTGTGAGTAGTTATATAAGTAGTATAATTATATAACAAGCAGTATTATTAGAGGTAGTATTTCTATAATTACATAGTAAGTAGTAATTAACAGTAGCGTACTATGAAGTAGTATGAAACGTGTTTGTGTTTGGATTTTTTACAGTTGGCTTAATACTGATTAAGAGGCTATTGACGTCCAATATATCTGGACGTTGTGCTCGCTGACGCCTGGTCCGACTAGCTCGACGATGATATTTTTTGAGCCCTTGAACGCGGCATGACTTGTGGATTGTCTGGATTTGAACGACGTTGTTATGGCGTCATGCATGCTTGGATGGCCTTAAAACAGTCTACGAAAAAGTCCACATCTTCGCGGGCATGCTGCTCAGAGACTGTGGGAGCCTAGGCCTCACGAAGGACACGACTGTGAATTGCACCGAGCGATCTTTAAAACGGCATTTTAGTTCAAAACCCCGTACTCATATTGAGCACTGCCGTCAAGGTTGGTTCCCAAACTTTTATGCCTATAATCTTGCATGCACAGTAAAACCAGACACTTACCGGTACGCGTCCGACTCGTCCGAGAATGGATTTCCTCGACTACAATGACCTTCAGCTTGCGTAGACGTCTAAGCTCATAAAGCTCTTCTATATCTTCTACGTTGTTTCCACGGATGTTAAGGTACTCCAGTGACGTATTGTCGTCGTCCAGCCCGGCCAGCGAGTTAATCCGATTGTCCCTCAAGTGCAGCCTGGCCAAAGATGTCAGACGAGATAGCCCGGCCAACGATTTCAGTTTATTCCTTGCGGCGTACAGGTTCTTCAGTGTCGGTAGCTCTAAGCCATCAAGGTTTTTAAGAGAGTTCTGGGTTATATTTAGGTGGATCAGGTTAGGTAGATTGTCCGCGGTCATATCTTGCAGGCTGTCCAATTTGTTCTTTGACAAAATGAGCTTTTCCAATGACTGTTGTTTGATGCCTTGCGTATTTTTTATCAAATTTCCAGTCAAATCTAGAAACTGAAGAAATGGGAAATTTGATAATTGCGCCGATGTCAGTTTATTATAGGACACTTTTAGAGATACCAGAAATCGCATGTTTTGCAGAGGATAAAGAGAAGTGAGTTGGTTGTTCGATAGATCAACGTATCGCAGATGTATGTACGTGGAAAGAAGAAAGACGTTGGTGAGCTCCAGGCCTTGGCTACAAGCTTGACGTATGCAATCTCCAGACCATCTCCCGTTTTGCATAGCATAGAGATGCCTGCCTTGACGTGGTCGATTGTCAGTGGGGTTTCTTTTGGCATTTCTTTTGGCTTCGCCTTCTCACCCACTTCGGCATCAAAGCCGCCACTTGCTACACTTCCTTTCTCTTCGCCCCCCTCATGTTCAGCTTCCTCAACGTCCTTATCAGTTTCTCCGTCTTCCTTCTCGTTTCTTCTTCACCAAGCTCCGTATTTTCATCGTCGTATTCCTCTTCGTCATCAAATTCTGACTCTTCCTCACTTTCCGACATCTGCCTTGATATCGTTCGCCAACGAGGAAAAGATGTTTGCGTTGGGATTGGTCGTCACCCTCACTAGTTAGAAATTGATGTGTGGCTGCTTGTAGCGGCAAGCTAGTCAAACTGTGGGTTACTTCGTTGAGCGCGAGGTCGTTTTCTGTACGGGCGCGTGCATTGCACTTGCGGCGTTCTTCCATTGATGTGATAAAAAGTTATTTCCAGGCTGCATTGGCCGATAGGCATCTGGGGCATTGGCGCACATCGCTCACGTGACTGTGTCGTGACGTGGCATTGCACGCAACGCGATATTCAAGCAATTTATGCTTTTCAGTTGCAGCGATGCGACTAATGTCTGATGTGATGGTACCATGTTTGCTTGGAATCGATCACTATCGTTATCAAATAAGAACTTGTCTTTTCGTTCCAGGTCGAATCTCAAGGACAAAATGAGCACACAAACTGTGCAGAAGGGAGCGTTTTCGCCGGTGAGGAAGTTGTGTGGATAATTCTGTTAACGAATGTTTGTTTGGCTGTACTGATGCATTTTACGTTAGAAAACACCATTTTGACTTATTTCATCATAGTTTGGGCTGGTTGGTAAATGTTGGAGTTCGCATTAAGGTATTGAAATAATTAATAAAATCGGCGAGATCATCTATTTCTTGTAAACGGGGGCTATCAAGATATGTTGGTTCTATCGTTGTTTACCGTAATTTTCAGGTCCTTCAGGTTAATATGATGTGGAATGTCATCTGTGTAACAAACCATGTCGCGTGGTTTTCAGGAGAGTGATGTGCATGTTACGCGGGAAGACCA
>NW_023596225.1:16518002-16630527 GCF_011947565.3 Pollicipes pollicipes
TCGGGATATGACTGAGGACTCCGCCGTGCGGAGTGGCGGCGGACTCGTCCGTGTCCGTTGTGGGGGTGGCGGATCGTCGTGTCTGTCGTTGTGGGGTGGCGGCGGACTCGTCCGTGTCTCGTTGTGCGGGGTGGTGGGGACTCGTCCGTGTCTCGTTGTGCGGGGTGGTGGCGGACTCGTCCGTGTCTCGTTGTTGGGGTGGTGGCGGACTCGTCGTGTCTCGTCTGCGTGGGTGGTGGCGGACTCGTCCGTGTCCTCGTTGTGCGGGGTGGTGGCGGACTCGTCCGTGTCTCGTTGTGCGGGTGGTGGTGGCTCGTCCGTGTCCCGTCGTGTGGGGTGGTGGCGGACTCGTCCGTGTCCCGTTGTGGGGTGGTGGCGGACTCGTCCGGTCCCGTCGTGTTGTGTGGGTGGCGGACTCGTCCGTGTCCCTCGTTATGTCTTCATCAGCATTGCTCATCTTATCTCCTCCAGATTTTTTGTCTGCTCACGATTCGCCTTTGTCGCCGCTCGTTTTCCTCAAAGTGCGTCACCCACGAAAGTGAAGTTTGGCCGAAATTGCTCGCCGTCTCTGTGAGCGGAAGGCTGCTCAGCCTTCGCGCGAAATGAGTTTGACCCGTGCTGTTCCACTGTGTGACCCGCGCTTGATCCGAGTGTCGTTCGAGTCTGACCCATTGGTTTGCAGGGTGCGGTACCCGCGGAAAACGCCACGCGAGAGCCATGCAGCGCGTGACCATGCAGGAGGGTGGCGTGGTGTACAAGGTGAGACTTTCCGCCGTCTGCGTGATGGTGGGCATTGTGAAGGACGGACGTTTGCCGTGCGAACCCGTCTACCTGTACGCGTGAGTGGTATGTAGTATCCGGCGGTATGTGGTCCGATTGAGGTGGGATAATCTGGATCATAGCTGTCGCTGCTGGTCTTCGTTGTGCTGCTTATCCGTGACGATGTAGCAGTCCTGTTAGCTGCCTCTGCGTGGTATACGGTTTGTCGGCGGGGGCTGCGGTCACAAATCTGGTGGTCTTGGTGTGGTAATGGTGTCTCCAGCGGTGTTCAGAGCTCGTCGGAAGGAGGCGAAAGCAACTGCCGGCTCACAGAACATGTCGTGCACTATTGACGACTTAGTGTACTTTGTCGGTATTCCGCAAGTTTGCTCTGTCGGCATGCAAGTGCCAGCACCGCGCGCGCGCTGACGCCAGCGTGGCGCCGCGCGTGTTTCAGTGCCCGAAGTGCTGGAGCATTAAGCCGGAGCGGCACACCACTGCTCCATCTGCCAGCGGTGCATCCGTAAAATGGACCACCACTGCCCCTGGGTCAACAACTGCATCGGCGAGAACAACCAAAAGTTCTTCGTGCTTTTCACGGTTGGTGTTTTAATGCTTCGACGTTTTAGGCACTCGTCAGCGTTACCTGTTCTCAGTATGTTCTGGAGGTTCTTGTTCTGTTGGCCTTGATGTAACGCTCTGTGTAGTCTATAACGTTGTGTGAGCTATGTTTTGTACTAATACTGTGCTTGGGGGGCGCTGGCGAACATTGCGCGTGGCGCGCCTGGACCGCTGGCCGCTGACCTGGCCTGCCCCGGCAGCTGTATATCGCAGCCATCTCTACCCACGCGCTGGTGCTGGCTGTCAATCAGTTCGTGACGTGTTTCCACCACGAGTGGCGAACGTGCAGCGCTCACACGCCGCCCGCCACCGTCGTGCTCCTGCTCTTCCTCATCTTCGAGGGCGTGCTGTTCGGCATCTTCACGCTAGTGATGCTCGGCTCACAGATACAGGCCATCTGGACCGACGAGACGGTACGAACTGTCTGACAGACAGCCTGTGCCTGGTTGTTTCCACGAAAGGTTGCTGCGTGAAACGTGGAGTATCTTAGCGAAACATTGTAGGTCATGGAAGTCGGAACACGCAGTGCTGTCGACAGAAACCGCTGGGTGACGGGCGTCGGCGACTTACAGTGTCCGCGTAACAGCCCGAGGAATGTAGCGCAGCGGCTGTGACCAGTCCGTGATATATCTGCCCGGACAGCGCCGTGGGCGGGATAGCTCCCCCGTGTCCGGTGGAACAGCCCGAGGGATGTAGCGCAGCAGCTGTGACCAGTCCGTGATAACGCCTGCCCGACAGCGCTGTGGACGGCCGGCCGCCAGCGAGCGTGGGCTGCGTTCTATCGCATCTACCGATCCTCGCGGCAGGGCATCGAGACGCTGAAGAAGGAGGAGGTGCGCTGGGAGCGCCCAGTCGCGCTGGAAGAGCCTGCAGACGGTGTTCGGCAGGTTCTCAGCCTCCTGGGTTTCTCGGTTCACGCGGCCGCCGCTACACGGCAAGGCCGTCGGACACATGTACTCCGTGAGCATCGGCCCGGCTCAGGTCAGGTCGGCGGGCCGTGGTCAAGGGGGCTAGGTGGCGGGTCAGGGCGCAGAACGCATGGCCTTCTGGGTTGCCTTTGACGTCGGAAGTTGTGCGGATATGCGTTTTACTCCCTGCTATCCATAGGTCCTTTTCTGGTCTTTTCGGCATTAGTGTTGTTAGTGTACAGAGTTAGCTGGGTGTTCGTCCAATCCATACCCGGGTCTCGCCACACCCACGAGCATGCTGGGAGACGGCACGAAAATTCACTTGAATGATTTAGCTTTATTTAATTTTGCGCAGTTTCAAACGGCTCGCCCACTCTCGCTCCAGGTGTTCCGTGTAATCGAATGTGTGTATCATATTCGACCACGGACGTTTCCGTTGGATGCGTCAGGCTTGAACCCGTCAGGCGGCGTCGCGGCCGCCTGTGACGTCATTGGTAACCCCTGTCGTTGCAGAGTCCAGCCTAGGCGAGCCTGTGAGGCGGACGTCTGCGCCTGGCCGCCTGGCCCGGGGGCCGGCGCTGCGCCGGTGTGACCGGCTCGGCGCCGGCTGGGCCCGCCGACGACCGCGCCCGCGTGACTGGCGGTGTTTCCGTGCTCCGTGCCGGGCCGGTGGCGCCGCGTCACCCAGCCCGGCCGCAGAGACCGCTCGTCCACCGCCGGTGGCGGCGGCAGGGGGGGGGGGGGGGCTCGGTGGGGCAGGTGACGGTCCGGTGCGTGCTGGTCTTCCGCGGCCCCGGCTGCCGCCGGTGGTGTGATATCGGGGAGCGTTCGGCGGGTTGTTGGCCGTGCTGGCGCCGGCCACGCAGCCGCCACCATGGTGTCCGTGTGGTCACGCGGTTATGTTGTGACTATTGTCTCCGTGTTCACGGATGGGGCCGCGAGCGGCATCAAGTCAGAGTCACGCCGACCTGACCCCAGCCCTGCGGTGGGTGACCAAGGCCATTGTTGGCTGAAAGCGACGAACATCGAGTTAGTCGGTGTCGGGATCCTTCTCTCGCCGCCGTTTAGGTCAGACCGCACAGCGCTGCGCCGCCATGCTGCCGGACGCCGTCGGCCGCTGCCCGACAGTGACGTAAGCGGGCTGACCACGGCTGGTGCTCTGCCCTGTGCTTGGTCGGCCCCGCCCCGTAAGGTTGTGATACTCGAGTCGTGTAGCGATAGCTGGTATGTTGCGCGTCTACGTGTCGTCCCTCGCACCGCCCGCGCCTTCGCAGCTGTGGAGGTCGCTCAGTTTTTCCGGGCCGCTCGGCCGTGTTTTCATGTGACCTCTCGCAGCGCCGCACTCTCTCCTCTCAGGGCGCGCCCGCCTCAGGGTGTCGGGCGCCGCCGCGCCACGGGAGCCTTGCGATAAGTGGCACCCGAGACAGGGCATTGGCTCGGTTCTCACACACATGTCCACGTTACTCATGAAGCACGTTTTCTCTCCCCGATCTCGGCTTAGGGGCGGCACCACGCGCTGGATGGCGCGCATGGCTGCGACGCGCCCTCTTGATGCATACCCGGAGTGGGCTGCGTGGCGTGGGGCGCATCCCGCCTGCACGGCCCGTGCTTTGTTCGTGTTTTACGCACAGATTGTCAATGTACTGTACACATGCATGTGAAACAGGCGAGTCGAGCCGAGCGCGTGTGTGCTGTCGCCGCTGCCGGGCCCGGCGGGCGAAGCGCCGCGCGGAGGAACGGTCCCGCGGCGGGCGTCCGCAGAGCGCGGTCGCGGCGTGGTGAAAACCCACGTCAGCCGGGGCTATCCAGAGCTGCCGTGCAGTGCGAGCTTAGCAAGACGGTCAGCCTCCCACGGCCGGAGAGACGGACTCCGGCCAGACAGGGAGTTTGATGCGCGCGTGCTAACCTCCGGCCTCGCGAAGCAGATTGCGGCACCGCGGCCAGAACATGACGACAGGAGGGCCATGCTTCGGGCCTGAGCCGCGCTAAGCGCGGCGGCGCACCGCCTTCCCAGGCGTGACCGATCCCAGGGCCCCGCGGTGCCTTCAGGCATTGGGTGTTTTGATGGCGTTAAGATGCGGCTAAATGTTCTCTGAGTGCTGTGCGCGGGATTATATGTGAAGCCGCAGCCCAGAATACCTTTTTTGTTAAAGCGTGTGGTGTAAAACTTGAGATTGACGGACAAAAGACGTCACAAAGCCACGCCTACCACAAGCTTTTGGGTCCGCTGTCGTGGTGCATTTGCAGATATTTCGTGCGTTACATCTATTCGTACCTGTTGACCCAACGACAAGCGTCTGCATACCTCTATTTCGACCCGTTGCCTAGCATACATAGTCCGATCGAAGCCGATTATGTTGCCCAGGGACACTGGAGCACGGCAGCGCAAGCACGATATCACAAGCGCCAATGTATATAAAATAGACTCTGTTACCAACAGTAAACTGAACAGTTATCAATCAAACGTGCGGTGTGATCAAGGAACACAGGCGAACTGAGATCTCACACACACAACGGAGCACGTGAACCAGTGACCCGGCCGCCATTGCACATTTTATACTTCACCGCGAGAACGACACGTGTAGCGCCACACCCATTCGGCCGGGTGGAACGCTTGCTTCCTAGAATCTTGTCAGTCCAGACACACCACTTGACCCGCAGGTGAATAAGTGCGGTCTGTGACAAGTGAGTTCGGTGGCCCCGCGTGCTGCCGGTAGTCGGGGGAGCGCGGACCAGACACAAGGCGTCCGTTGCGACGCATCCATTAACTGCCCACAGAGTTTAGAACGCGAGTAGTCGTTGGAAGACGTGGAGGCCCGCTTCTCCTGGAAAAGGTGGCGGCATATTAGAGTTCCATCCAATGCTATCTCAAGTTCAGACCGGCCTCGCGGTTTGACGACACCAGCCCTACAGCATGACAGGACCCACCAAAAAATGATGTTTTGATGACTTTCGAGCCATATTCGAAGCGCATTTACGTACATCAACGGAAACTGGGCCCGGCTCGTGTGATGTAAGAGCTCGTGTGGTGACGATCGGAACCATCAACTCTGCCCGCCTTACGAGCCAGAGACCACGCGTCAGGAGCGCGCTCCCCGCCGCTAAGGCAGGAGTCGGCACATACCCGCTTCTGCTGGGCAGCGTGCAGGGGCATGCCCAGATCGGTAAGGTGGGGCGGCGGGGGAGCCGGCCGTGGCACGCGCGATCAGCACCATGCACTCATCCAGCGTGCGTATGAACGTGTCGCACGTGGGGCCCAGCAGCGAGGTGGCCTCCTCCAGTTGCTGAAAAGCGCCGGGGTCGGCGTCAGCTGGCTGCCGCACACGCCAGTCTTCCGTGCGGCGGGCGAAGCCCGTCACAGGCCGCAAATTGTGGTGCAGAGCATTTGTTGATCTCCGAGGTGGCATCCGGACGTGCCCAGCCGCAAGGTCTCTTACAACGAGTTTTCTGTCATATCTATCACACATCTATCCAGCAGTCCAGCCCCGAAATTTTGAGCTAGCTGGATTTCAGGAGGTTCCCTTTTGACCGGCTTCCTCAATGCACGGCAACGGTATCTGTTCGTGGCATGCTCAGATGCCACCAGGAGTGTGACCGCCCCTGCAGGCACGGCAACGGTATCTGTTCGAGGCATGTTCAGATGACACCAGGAGTGTAACCGCCACTGCAGGCACGGCAACGGTACTGTTCGTGGCATGTTCAGGTGCCCACTAGGAGTGTGACCCGCCACTGCAGGCACGACAACGGTATCTGTTCGTGGCATGTTCAGATGCCACCAGGAGTGTGGACTGCTACTGCAAGAGCCTGCCTTCCGTGAGGGGGCGACCGTCACACAGCGCCGAGGCCCGGGCCGACCGTGCTGACCTGCAGCTGGGGTCCGTCCGGGTCGGAGGCCGCCGTCTTCACCTGGTGCGCCTGCTGCATCAGCAGGTCACAGTACAGCCGCAGCTCGGACTTCTTGGGTGCGCACGTTATCAGTGCCGGTGTCGCCTGTGGGGCGCGGCAGGCTAAAGCGCGGGACGGGCCGACTACCGTGCCCTCCTTCCCCCCCCCACCCCCCACACACACACGCCGCACATCAAGCGTGGATCGGGGGTTGGGAGACCTCGTCTGTCAATTCACATCCCTTACTGTTAGCATATGTGCTCCACAGTGTCAGCCATATATTCGCTATGCTTCCTCCCGGGATGTAACCATCGTGTAGGGGTGGGAGGGGGGCAGGGAGCGACCCACTGCCTCAGGTACCCAAGCCAAGATATGCACCAATTATCGGCGATTTCGAAAAAAAAACTTAGTTCATATTCACCTTCACAGATTTTTGGATAAATTTTGGCACCGCCCTCCCATCCTACCAACCACGCACCTGGCCTCCTTCCACCGCGCTAGGTCGGCATCCGTCATACCAAACGATTGCACCATCTGAGCACACCAAACGACCGCACGTCCGACCACATCAAACGACTGCATCACCAGCACTCGCGAGTCAGCGCGTCTCTGGTTACGCTCGCCGGTCACGGCGCCCGCCGGCTGAGCCGTACCTGAGGACTGGCGACCGGTGCGGGCCTTGCCAGCGGCCTGCTTGGCGCACCCCAGAGCGATCAGCCACTGCTGGCGCTGCTGCGCCGAGCCGGCGCGCAGGTAGTAGTGCTGCTCGGACGGGATGGTCAGGTCGAGCCGCGTGCTGTCCGTGGCGTGCACGCCGATGTCGCACACGGACACCTTGATGGAGCCCTTGCTGCCCTTGGAGACATCCTCCTTGGACTGGTAGTAGGACAGGATGCCATCTTCCAGGATGAACCAACGTGGCTGCCACCCTGTACCAGAAGGGCAGAAAAGCATGAGTCATCAGCACTTGTAGCTGTAATCATGTACATGCACTGCTGATGAAGAGACTGAGCAATACTAAATTGTTATTGCATGCATATTGATCCACTTCTGGATGAGTGCCCCAGAAGTTTTGAGCTATCAACAAATGCCCACCACAGCTCATGTCTGAGGCACCTGAGCAAGATGGATTATGCAGGAAATTAAGTGAGTATTAAATTGTGGATTTGTGACTTGCCTGTCAGCAAAACAAAACAATATATTCACCATTAATAGCTGAGACAGCATGCACTGTAGGCTGTGGGACAGTAATCAATAACATTTTTCAAATTGAAGACACATGAGGAAACAAAACTGTAATGCATCAGCATAATTATTATAAGATGATTTCTGCTGTAACAAGTCTGTGAAATACTTACTTACCATTCCAATAGTTTGTCCATTTGTGCAATATACCCTCCATTTTCACCAGTTATGTTTCCTTTTCCCCATCCATGCTTTGCAAGACTTCAGTGCATATCAGTAGGGAGAACAAAATTATAGTCCTTGCTTTCTCATTAAAATGAGAATTGCTGGTGCTTGTAATCTCTATGGAGATATTTAAAAGACAAAGAAAGATGAAGCCTGGAATAGACATTTGAATTGAAACAAAATGTTTGACCTGCTGAATACCATGTAGACTATCCAATATGCACAAATATTTCTCACATAGTGCATATGCATTCAGAATGCTCTGGAATTCAAGTTAAGTTCTTCTATAAACACCTGCAGGCACCATATTCATGACCAGATGCATCAGGAGCCTGAGGTACTCAAATAAGTGACACCTCACTGAATGGTATCAGCTGGTGCCATCTCATGTTTGTCATGTCATTATTTTCAATGTGGCACCATGATGCACAAAGCACCTGATGCCATATGGAAATGGATGCCTCTCCCCCTGGCAGAACACACAGACACTGCAGGGGATCAAATCCAATATCCCTAGTTTTTCAACTTGTAGCTTCACTAGCTTTGAAGCTTGTAGCTACAAGCTTGCATGATTCATAATAATAATTCACTACGTAGACCATTACCAGTTGAGATGAGAACCTACCAGTTTCAAAGTGTGTCAACTGTCTGGCACTTGGCCCACTGCCAGGACATCTAGTAATGGGAAAATGGGTTTGAGTTGTTCCTTCTCAAATTCATCCAAATTCAAGCAGCATAATTAAGACACCCAACAACATTTGGTCACTGTTAAATCCAGGTTAAGAATACAGGTATGAGACGGCATAGTGGGTTTGCCAGTAGTGGGATTTCCCTTCCATGTTGTCATTTTGCAAACCCTCTTCTTATATTATATTTCCATGGGTTTTTCATTATATTCAATCACAGTAAGCAGTGCTTATGAAAGACATAAGCATTGCACATGCTGCAAAAGACAATAACCTTTATGAAAGCAGCTTTAACGCAACTAGCATGTTGAATAATGTGATGGTCGACTATCACTGTCCATCCTTTGTTTTTTTCAGGTGCATGGGTGTTATCTAGAGCACATGCTAGCTGGATCGCAGCTCCTATTTTGTGAACATCCGCTTTTTGAATTTTGCAAAACAGGCATTCGTCACACCAATCAAAAATGTACTGAAATTCAATACATCTGAAGTTGAACATACCTCAAATTGCCGGCCGTATCCATCGCCTGCAGAAACTGACAAGGTGGCAAGTGAACCTGGCGCAGCTCCCCGGATCGCCTGCGTCATACGTCAGCTGATGACGGCCCTCAAGGGTACTTATTTATTAGAATGTTTACGAGAGGAGTCCGATTCAAATGAAAAAGGTCCCCGAGTCCTCCTGAGCACCACGTGAACGATGCGTATCATACTTCTTTTTCGTCCTCACCTGACACGTTACGTTGCATTGAAAACTTGTCAATGCCCGTCCAGCTAGTTCGAAACCGCACTATCGAGCGCTGAAAACAGCGAAGTCCCAAACCGCAAGGCCCTTATTGTTATGCAAAATATGTTCTTGCGGATCACACAAGGAACACTGTGCACATCAATTTTGGCACCTGAAGCCATTGACATATACAAGTCTAGACAGCCTACTGCCATTGGCGCGGCGACCGGCCGGTTGTTCCCAGGTCAATGCCTGAAGCAGATGTTTTCATTATGCCTCTAGCCCTCCGACGTATTGAGCACGCTACACATAAGTTGCGTCACGCAGATAAGACAAAATGCCAGTCACCCAGCATTTACCTCCTCACATATATTGCCACGAATTCACCAGACATACTTGGGACGGCGGAACGTCGCTTGGACCTCACAATAGCGTCTCAAGACATCGTGCTTTTTTTGCCATAGTTTAAATAATGTCCTAAGCGAGTCCACGTGTCGCCTGATTTTGTGGTACCCACTGGCAGCTGTCACCTCGAAAAGCTTTATTTCTTTTTGTTGACTAAACGCACCGTGACAACAACCACGTACAACAAAAATTCAATCCCATGATCGCAAAGTATCCGCACTGTCGCTTTATTTATACCATTGGCTCGGGGGCTGAAAACCACACCGGGTGTGCGCTACCCTGTAACACGTATGACTCACAAAATAGTGTAGTGCGCGATGGAACATCTGTTTAGCTTGCAGAATAGTCCGCCTTATTTCCTCCTTTGCGACATATTGATCGACGAAATCATAAGATCAAACCCAAAGTCTTCTGCTCGGATTATTGGGCAACCCTGTTGTCACTTGTTTACCCCGACTTCACTCATCCTCCCCTTGCCTGTACCATAAATGTTTATCATTCTTTACGCACACAAGAAATAAACATTACATTTTTTCTGGGTGCCAAGCCGTCGGAGAATGACTGGGAACGATCGAGCTGATCAATTCGCTTAGAAAGCATTGACGTCCCCTGACATGACGCTGATCCTTGTTGACGATACTTCGATAAAAATGACCATTCATAGTTTGGCAAAACAAGTTTGGCAACGACAGGGACGGAAACCGCCAGGATCCAGTTTCATGACACAATACCAGAAATTGGCCATCAGTCAACCGTGCAGACTGTTTAGAAGAAAAGTATTAGCACGTCTTCGAATCGGACACACAAATCTTTCACATACTTTTTTAAAACACCCTCGTCCCCTCTGCCAACCGTGTCATCGTCCCCTTTTATTTAAACATATTTTGTTTGAATGTGTTCAAAAATGATAAGAAATGAGCTCATCAAAACTGATAATGTGCTTTGTTTAAGCATGTATTGTTTAAATGTGGCTAGTTTCAACAGCAGCGAAAGGCATTAGAAGCATATTGTCGTCACCAAAACGTTGCGTTGCCGTAAAAAGTTATCTTAGGTAATGACCATCAACATCTTCTTGTCTTTTGTTCAATTTTCTTAGACGTGCTGATATGCTTCAAGAACTGTGACGGGTTATCACCTTCATTGTGCTATTTCTTTCTTCAATCACATCTCAAGATTGATTTGAAAGAACCCTCCCAAAGGCGCGAAATGGTGCGAACGGCCCGAAACGCCTCAAACCAAATAAAGTAAAGTCAGGTCAAAGTGTCATTAATCATCGAGGCAACTCGACCCACTCCCCGGTTACGCCCGATTGGCAAGACCTGTCTTGATATAGAGTGGTTGCTCCTATAGCGGCTTGGCCGGGGTTCGGGCGTGGCACGTGGCGGAAGGGTCGTTGTAAGCCCATCGATTTTGTCCGGGCGCATCGAAAATGGGACCGATGCCAAAGTCGGCTAGCAACTGTTAGAAACCGTGCCAGATCTCGGCAACACGTGGTTGGAGCGATAAACACGCTTAGGTGAATAACTGAACGGGGAATCGCCTGGCGTGATATTTGCAGTAGTACGTGTTTTATGTCACGCGCACAGACACGGCCAAGATGGATCTGCTCGGTTTTTGGCCGCTTTCATGTTTTTTGTCATAGCTTAGCAGCTAGAACATGTAGAGGTGCTAATCCGATTTCAAAACGTCGATCGACGTACAATCGTCAATTCATGTGTCCAATACGAGTTTGTGCGGCGGACGGTTGTGCCGATAGCCATCGGACGGGTTGGAAATGTCAGCGTTTCGACAGGTCGGAACTGTCGGCGCCGAGTACAGCACGCTGTTGCAGAAACTAGCCAGGATCGTGGCGAAATCTACACCATCAGCTGCATTGATTCATTGCCTGTATTCACCATGATTTTATTCGTCAGTCTGTGCACTGTCATGTTCATGCGTAATACTTGCCTAAAGAGTTCCAGTTTCATATTTTCGCGCAATCAAGACGCCACCGGTTGGTTGCCCAGCCGCTGGTGACCAGAATTTTAAACAATGCGACGGAACGCGCGCGCGCCGCATGTTGCCTGCGTCTGGCAGCCGCCATCCATTCATTCATTCGTTCGTTCGTTCGTTGCAGCGAGAAAAGTGAACCGTAGTAGCCATCAAATGCATTATTCGAACTCCTTGCTTTGACAAATACCAGATAAAATAAATGCATTGGGTTACGCATAAATTGCAACAGGTGCGATAAAACGGCCATATAAATGCAGTAATTTTTTTCAGCGAAGCTCACTGCCGCGGCAAACTGCACTCCCATTGGCTACTCGGGGTGTGTTTTGAAGCCATTCAAAAGTCTGAATATGGACATATGATACTATGTAACACAGACACATTGCAGTAACATTGACTGGTAGCAGTGGTGAAATCAAATAGATTTGACATTTGCAGTGGTATGAAGTGCTGTTTTCTTGCACTTTTTGAGCGCGTAACGCTCGTAGCATAGCACTCCAACCGCAGTGAAAATCTGGAAAGCAGAATTTAAAAGCTGAACAATCGCTGACTTTGTCTAAGTAAGCAGATCGTGCGTTCACCGCAGAAGAATGCCTCAAATGATGGTTCCTAATCATTACTTTGCACCACTTTCTTATGCCTCATCAGCTTCGACGTATGCCTAGCTGACGCGAGCCGGCAAGTGCTGTGGCAACGACTACCTCAGGTACGATTTAATGCTATCTTCATTGGCTTACGATCGCTTCTTGACACAAACGAAATGGGGTTCTTCAGGCATTTGTAATAGCCACCTCCAAGCATGCAAATGCGGATAAAGAGGGCGAGAGAGGTGTGGGCTATCGCCCACCGATATCTTTGAAAGTTGCAAGCGATTAATCCCATGATGCTGCACGAAAAACAAACACATGGGCTAAGTTTGTTTCCCACGACCCGCCTTCGTCCCTGGTAGCCAGCACAACACACCGTCCTCGGCAGGCATCCCGGGAGTCAGAGGCCGGGTCGGCCAGGGAATGCCATGAATGGCGTTGAATTATCGCAGAACAATACAAACACGAATCGTCCATAGAAGCTCCGTCGCTTAACGAAGCAAGCCCGCAAGTACTTGCGTGAACCTTTTGGTGATATCTATATCGATTGACAGCGTTTGGTCCGTGCGGCGGCCAACCCAGCCAGGCATGTGTTTATCGCACCCCCGTGCCGGGGCACTGGCTTTCGGCGCGTGTTTGGCCCTGGGCGGACGAACCGCGGGGAAGCAGGCACAGAGGGCCCCCACCCGGTGACAGCAGAGCGTTACCAGAGTTCAAGCACGCTGCGCAGGCCGGGTCGTCCGCAGTCCCTCTCGCCGCCCAAGTCATGGCTCTGGTGCGCGCGTGCCGTGCTCTGTCGGTGCCGACGCTGGCGCGCCGCGCGCTGACGGTGGCGCCCCGCCGGCAGCTCACCTCCGTCTCCGCCGAGACGCCCATTGGCGTCGTCGGTGTCGGAAATGTCGGTGAGAATGTCCGTCTTTATAAGCGTTTGGTCGTGACGTTGGCAATCCTGTGACCGACAAAGCAGTGAGCCGCCGGCACCGTGGTTTACTCACTGTGTGCGCGCATCCATCAGTGCAAGCATAAATGAAATCAGCGTGAGTTTCTGGATAGCTTAATGCCTTATTTCGTTAAGAATCCGGCTCGATTATCTCCAGGTCCAATCATCCACTAATCACGCTATACAGAGAAATGCGTGCTGACAAGTGGGTTGATGCGTCTGTCATTGTTCCTGGACCCAGTGGTATTGTGTTCCCACACGTGGCCTTTGGTCGTTGCAGAATTACGTAACAGAACAGTTCATCCAACTGTTAAGTGAAACATGAAAGGTATGAATCAGTATGAGGTAACAAATACAGTTACTTCGTACTTATTCAGAATATGAAAATCATATTACTAAACACGGACAGACTGAATCACCTGGCCTCCAACGAAAACATCGTGAGAAGTATGTTTTGGTTATTGAATCAACCCCACGCGTAGTCTGCCTGAGATATCACATCATCGATTTCCCAGAAGGAACAGAAAATTTATCATTTCAACCAACATCTTTTCGATCTCGATAAACCCTGAGCAACTGAGATGTTTGTGCCCTCGTTCTCCGGAAAGGCTGCGCGTAGCGTGCCTGCGGACCGATGGGGCGGCGCTGCTGCCCAACAGGGACAGCAGCTGAGAACGCCTCAGGGCGGAGTTGCCGTCTGGTGAGGTCCCGCGCGGCAAGCTGCACCGCGCGTCTTTTTAGAACATCTAGCGCGGTAATACGGGCCCAGTCAGTCCTCCGCGCAAAACCTTGGCCCCGCTATGAGAAGGGTTGCATTGTCGGCCTCGTTTAAGATAAAACTAAATTTAGGCTGCTGGTCCGAAACTTTGCCTGGATATAACAACATTAAAGGGCGAGACAGAACAAAGATGCATAATACAAAAAAGGAATTAAGTATTAGCCGTTTTCATGAATAGGCACGGTGTAAGGTTTTTGAAAGCTTTTAAAAGCTTTTCACCCTTAATTTTCTAGCCAACCATCTTAAATCAACGGTTATCAGCTTAAGATGCTTCGCAGAGATTAAGACATATTTGTACAGACCTTTAATTAAATAAAATTGCGGTTAGCTGGCTGCAAGCCAGATCATGCTTTTATGGACAGTACAGCGCCAGATTCTTATCCGCCGAAACCTTTCAAAACTTATTAAAAACATTTGGTGGCATCTCTTACACAGACCTGACAAAACAAACTCCTGTATCATCGTAGCGTCCCTGGCCTCAGGGTGCCGACAGTGGTGTGGTTAACGCATCTGCAGTATCCACCGCACGTCTGGGAAACAAGGGGTTCAGGATTCAATTCCCCACGGTCCCCGCCCCTCTTGCCCGCTTGAGAGGCAGGCGACGCTATATAGCCTCAGCAGCAGAGTGCGTCGTAAAGTTCCAATAGCGATAATGACGACACGGCCTTGTTCATTACTATGTAGAACTTACTTCAGCACACACAGAGGCTGCTTACAGTTCTTACTGAGCTAACAGTTCTTGCTGACCTTAACATGATTCAAGATGAATGATCCTTGAGCACAATGATCCTTAAACCCCGCCTTGCTTCACACGCCATCGATGTAAACAACAGCACTCTGTTCTAAAAAGCATAGGATATTGACTATTGCGCTCCGATTGGTGGAGGTGTTATGCTGATTGGTCCCATGGGCTCGGCGCATTGGTTGTCTGCAGCCAATTTGGGTGATTTTGAGCGTTTTCAGTGACTTTTGACCTAAACCAGTCGCCATATTCTGCCAAGGATAGGATACCGACTATGCTGCATCGATTGGTGAAGGCTTTTGATGTTGATGGGTGCCATAGGCTTGGAGCATGGGGTTGTCTGCGACTTAATTTTTCCAGTTTGGAGTATTTTTGGCGGCATTTGACGTGACTCAAGTTTACCATACTCTGGACAGGGTTATCGACCAAGCGGCATCGAATGGTGGAGGTTTGGTGTCGATCGGTGCTATAAGCTCGGGGCATGGGGTTCAACGGATTTTGGTCGGCCGCTTAGTCCCTTCCACAAGATTGGGGCAACCGGCATCCAACACCCTCGCCCGATGCATATCGCTGATTGCCAGGCCTAGTATTTTCGTAGAATTTGGTGAACTAAATGCATGGGCTGAAGAAATGCCTGTAAAGGGTTTCGTTTGATAAAACAGACTTGTGCTTGGTTGGATACGTATGGTCTACCTAATGCATGCTAATGGAATCGCATGAAAACCATATTTTACTTGTGAGAGTGTATAGTAAATAATAAGACTTTGAAAAAAAACATTTTACAGCTTTTCAATACACCATTTCATCGTGAAAATGGCTACTGTACGCTACATCTTCCGACACATTTTTAGTGGCAATCAATATGCATTGCACCCTAATATGCCCCCCCCCCCCCCAAATATGCACCCTAAATTTGATGCCGTAATGCTATGAACAGAAATGACATTACAATGTAAGTATCCCTGTGTCATACTTGCCCTCATGAGCTTATAATAAAGCTTCATCTTTGCAGGATTATTGGAGCGTAAGGGGAAAAATCGGCAAAAAAGAAAAAGAAAAATGAGATGTGCCTGCAACTTTCCACAGTAAAACCCAAAAGGATAGTGATTCGGAAACCGCTATACGTTTAAAGGAGTAGATATACACAACACATTTGTAATGACATTCATCCAAGCAAACAAAACATTTTTATTCTAAAAATAAGCTCTCCCCACGCCCCACCCTCCAAACACGAACAACAGAAAACTAGAATGCTTCCACTTTTACGCCCCGTCTCTGTAGACTTAAGCGATGCACAAAGCACCATCGTCCTTAAGTCGTTTTGAGAACGGCATATTCAGGGGATTTTATGGATTTCTGTTCGCTGATGGTCAAAGCGTGGCGAATCGTGTGCTTCACCACAGGGAGATCGGGCGTTTTCTTGTTGTCCCGTCGTCAAACCCGTCATAGTCTGCGGGAACCGTCCGGACGGTCATACTTGACGCCTGTCACGGAGTTGGGCACTGGCGAATGAAACGACTGGAAGACGATCAGCATTACGTGCGAGGCTGGTGCTCTGTGAGCCAGCTAAGGTCGTTTCATTGATGTGAACAAGGGGCGAGTGAAGGGATGAGCGAAAACTTAATAAAGGAAAGATTCCAAACTAATTATGTTTGTAAGCGTTATTGCTTGTAGATAATCTGATAACATTCTTCAGGGGCCAGCTTATGAGATGACGCCCACCCATGACAAATAACGTGATAAAACATTGGTTAAATCAGTCGACACAATGAAGGGTGCGGTAGTAGCCTGACTTGCATTTACCACCTTTTCTGCGTTAATGAATTGAGCCGCTTCGCAGAGATTAGGATGCATCAGGCAAGAGCTAATACTGGATGCCTGAAATTTAGCGTAACTTGTTAGCTATGAGCAGTACCAATTTCTAACCGTAAAATGCACAATGTTTGTGGGTCCCTGAATTCCATCGCTCCACCACCGGAGAGCTTTCTATTGCTTCAGGGTTTTGCAAACTCTCATCCGCTTATCCACGGACGGTCTCTATCTTAATGTTTTTCGCCATCATCACTGCTTGAGAACTTGATGAACTCCTCCGCCTTGACTATCTCCTCTGTTTTGAGAACTTAATAAACTCCTCCGCAGAGATTGGGATGTGTCGACAACGGGTACTACTGGACGCCGGGAATTTCGGAACATCGTTTTTAACTATGAGTAACACGAATTTCTTATCGCAAAATGTGCATCGTAGGTCCCATAATTCCATCGCTCTACGGCCGGAGAGCTGATACAGTTGGAGAGCTCTACGGCCGGTCGCCAGTGTTGTTGCAACACCTGCGACCTGGCAGCCACCAGCGCGATTTATCGACTGAGCGGTAAGCGGCGGTAGACACCTGGGCGACTGAATGGCGAGGGACCACAGACACCTAGGCGACTGGTCAGGCGTGCTATACACGGAGGCTCCTTCGCTTCGTTGAAACTTACTGTCGAGAGCTTTGGCCGGATCTCCGAGTCGCGAGTGCTGACAGACATGGGTATTAACTCACCGACTGGTCATGTAAACAGCTGACATGTGCACTGACTCGTGCCCTTCAAAAATAATCACCTCAGGGCCAAAGCAGCTTCTGGGCTTCGGTAGACTCTCAGGCGTGCTGAGGTCATTTGCCGACCAAATCACGCGGAAGGTGCATCAGTGCACTGATATTTGGGCAGAACATTCGGTCCTCGCCTTCAATGTTTCGCAACTCTCATCCGCTTATCTACGGACGGTCTTTATTTTAATGCCTTTAACCATTAATGCACAGAACGTCTGCTGTAAAATGTGCTTCGCTGTGGAAGAGGAAGTCGCGCCAAGGACGCCACAAGTTGTGGACTTTCTTCATAGCTGACAGGAAAGAGAATGATCTACAAGTGAATGAGGCGGACGGCAGACCAGTGATGCATCATGATCTCTCTCTCTCTCTCTCCCTCTCTCTCTCTCTCTCTCTCTCTCTCTCTCTCTCTCTCTCTCTCTCTCTCTCTCTCTCTCTCTCCTCTCTCTCCTCTCTCTCTCTCTCTCTCTCTCTCTCTCTTTTCGTTTGCAAAACAATAGCTGCCCTTGTGTTAGTAACGATAAACGGCTACCGCTCTGTGGTCTTTACCTGTGTTGCAGCCAGTTTGATTTTACCAGCAGGACAGCGTTTCCGTTTCGTGATGTCACATGCATTCACTGACAGACTCGTACCGGTGCATTCCATGCACTGTCAAGCAGTCTTTCCCCGCGATAGCGACAAATCCTGACTCTGGGTGCATTGAAGTCCAGACCTGGCCTAGCCCTGAATGCCTGGCGTGTCCTTTGATGCGTCCATCAGGTGTCGAGGATCGTGCCGCCCATCGATTAGACGCATCGGCCCTGTCCGACGTGCTTCTTTCGTTCCTCACCCACACGCGTCCTCACACGGCAGCAGGACGATCCTGAAGACGGCGCCAGTGTGCCGTCGTCTTCCAAAGAGGCTGTGTGTGCGGCGGTCCTCTGTCGGCGAACCAAAGGCCTGCCGCAGTCACACGGACATGGAGCACTTCGGCGGCCTGGTCTCTGTGGGCGCCAGCTGGTCCGTGACGCCCCTCGGTGGTCAGACGGTGGACGAGGAGCTGCGCGTCACGGCCATCCACGGCCCGCCGTACATCGGCGTTTACCCGCATCCCGATGGCTCGTACAAGTGCGACGGCTACCTGTACGACCTGTGGCAGATCATGGCGCACAGTCTACATCTCCGCTACAAGATGGCGACTCTTCTGACTGGTGGCTACGACAGCAGGGACACAAATGGCACGTGGCTGAGGATGGCGGCGAACTAGCCTATCGTCGTGCTGATGTAGCCTTAACGTGGATCATAATCAGAAGGGATCGCGCCACTGTGTTCGACTACCTAGACGCCGTGCCGGTGCATCACGAGTACACGTTCCACGTGCGCCGGGGCTCCCGAGGTTTCCCGCAGATTGGACCGACCATGCTCGACTCTCTGCTGAAGCTGCTGCACGCTGACGTCTGGTGGGTGCTGCTGGTCTCGCTGCTGGTGGTGTCCGTGGTGCTCCATGTTTCGCTGTGCTTCAACCAAGGACGGGTGTAGAGTCGCGGCATGATGAAGGACATGACCTGGGGTCCGTGCCTACTCTGCAGCTTCATGACGTCGGTGGGGCAGGGCTGGGCGAGTACTCCCCGCTCTCTGGCCGCCCTCGCCGCCGTGATTTCCAGCTGGCTGCTGGGCATCCTCATCTACGTCAACTACACTGCCAACCTGATCTCGCATTTGACCGCCATCACCGTGGACCGACCCATCAGCAGCCTGCGGGAGGTCTCCGAACATCCGGGCCGGATCCCAGCCACAGAGTCAGCGTTGAGCATTACCAATGACTGGGAGACGAGCAGTGACAAGTACGAGCGTGAGCTATTCTATCGCATCGCATCCCGAGAACGTTTCATCGAGCTGCGCTTGGCGGGAGAGAGCGGTCGGCGGGTCCTCGATCCTCGAGTCATGAGTTACATCGACATCAACAGGCCCTTCTGCACATTCGGCGCCAACGCATGTGACCTGATACCGCTGCAAGAGACGTCACTGCGTCAGGTCACAAGAGACGTATGTGACCTGATACCGCTGCAAGAGACGTCACACGTCACAGACGTCACTGCGGAGGAAGGAAATCTGCATGGCAATAGGAAAGGACAGAAACCGACTGCGAAAAGCCATCAAGCATCCCGTGCAAAAGATGCAAGAGGTTGGCATCGTTTCTCGCTTGAAACAGTATCGGCTGATATTTGGTCAGGATAAGTGTAGCTCTCCAACGGACTTCAAGTCGCTGTCCATTAGAAATCTGCTTGCTGTGTTGATCCGAACACCTTTGGCTGTGGCGTCCAGCACAGCTGTTTTCTCAGCCGAGTGTCTTTGGTCTCGGGTGCGTGCCAAACAAAGCAATCGGCAGAAGGTCTGGGCGGCGCCGGCGCATCGCAAGATACGCCCCTCCCCCGCGGCACTCAAGAGCGAATTAGAGCTACTGCTGCAATTTTACTCCGATGTAGAGGGTTGAAAAAATGCGTGACGCTGAATTTTTTCCCGATACGTGGTTTTGGGTTTGCCACCTATGAGTTCGTGCTGCTGACTTTGCACTGTAACGTGCACTTGATAAAAGAATTAGCATCAGCCGGGGAAAACAACTGCGTATGTGTTGGGAAGGGATCGTCAACTTTTGTTGGGATGTTGGATCAACAGCGACTAGAGGTCATCAACCATGTGATCCGGGATTTGCAAAGTACTGGCATCATTAAACTTGCCAAATCGTTGCCAGTGCTCGGGCAGGAGCACTGCTGGTGTTTAGCACTCCTGTAACACTGCCAATCGGATGGTTGCTGGCCGTGTTGGTTCCACTGCCTCTGGCAGTCGCCTCTGGCATGACCATCGATCGCTTTCCTGAAAAAGTGCTTTTGGACTCTTTTTCTAAGAGAACACGCCACTCTTCGTCACGCTCTCTTTTCATGGAGTGCCAGGGCGGAGGTCACATAAGCGTTCAGAGGCGATCACCGGGGTTTGAGCTTGGGTTCCCACGTGGCAGCCGAAGGCTCTCACCACTCCGCCATGGCGTCCCCTGCGTCCCGTCTCGGTGCAGACATCGCAGCAAGATGCGTTTCAGAGCTGGACGGCCTCGCGCATCACAGCACCTGTACTTATCTGTGATACATCACAGCATCTTCTGCCCAAGTACACAGTGTTCACCCGCTGACTGCAAGGGTGCGGGACGGATAGGTTTAGGAAAGCAAGGTGTGCTTGATATTTCAGCGGTTGCTAGTTTATATATAAGATAGCACTAATAGCCTAATTCCTCGTATGATAACCAGGAGAATGGAATGACAGATCTTGAACTACATTTTAGATGTAAAGGTGTCATGCATATGTGTAGAAATGCATCTATGTCTCCACTTCTCTGGTTTCTACGAGGCATTAAGCTTCTAGTGCCGTCTTATGTATATGCGTAATGTTCTTCGCAAATACACTTAGCAACTGACAGCTACTAGTTCCTGTCATGTAGACATGCGTGCGCACCTTCGTTCGTATGCTGACGATGCCGTTCATAAGACGTTGTTGCCATGAACATCTGCTGTGTTTTGCTAACGAGCTGAAAAGATTTACAGGTCTCATACCTCAACCTGGAAGCTATTTTATTCCTTTAAAACCACAATTATTCTACTGTTATCCCACGGTTAACAATTATGTAACTGCAATCGACACATCGTAACCTATTGCACCTGTAGCACAAAGCTACTGCATCTTTAGCGTAGAGCTAGCTACCAGCCGCTGCACCTAACCCACGGAGCTACTGCACCTAAAGCGTAGAGCTACTGCACATTTTTTATAGCCCAGAGCTACTGTATCCGCGCGTTCGCACCGCGGCTGGTAGATGGTTGGCTGTGTGCCGGGTTCCCCAGCTCTGTAACGGACTGCCACCAGCCTTGACGTGCTGGGAGCTGAACTCGTTAACAGGGAACTGGATATCGTTTTTAAAACAGAACGGTGCGAGGTAGAGCGTTAATTGACTGATATCTATGATATATCTATTTTATGATTTTATACATTATATGCTGTGCCACCTACATATTCACTAATAGCGTGGCATGTTCCGTTTTCCCCTTTTATCCCGAGTGTTGGCAGCGTAAATTGCATTCTCGTGTGTTCTTTCAGCCTCTGCCACGCTGCTCCACTATTTGACGCTGGACTGAGAATAGCCACGCTCCGTGTGAACTGGCCATGTCTGTAAAATAAACAGACAATCTTGGGACCATCTCGTGTGCTGTCATGAGTTCAGTTTGAATACAGCTGATCACGCGTTTCGGCGCAGCTCGGCCTCGACCCCAGGCAGCTGGCCTTGCGGTTCCTGCTCTCTAACCGCTCCTTTATATGATACCAAAAGGGTTCTGGAAGGGGGTGGAGGGTGGGGGTGCGTCGTTGCCCACGGGTTGGTGTTCCCGGAAACCGGACTCCTACGGCACTGTCGTTCCCGAAACACTGCTTTCTGATGACATTGGCAGCGATTTACATGTCGCACAGAGTTGCTAGCTCAAATTCGCGATGGATGTGTGCTTTGCTATTAACCACATTTAAGCAATTTGGTAAGCGATCTTCTGCAGGCAGCCCTGACCCGCTGTCATTCTCAGTGTTCGACAGGTAGCCCGCCGTGGCACTCACGCGCAGCAGGGCGGGCGGGTCCGGAGGCGCTCCCAGTCAATAGCCATTGTACGGCTCTATCGTCCATCAACCATTAAGTTCACAGCTATGATGTGTCTACATGCCAATATTAGATGATAAACTATGCTTCCCGCTGCCCTGGCATACAATTCTTTTGAGTAGGGAACATCCTTTATGGCGGGGTTTGCCTCATGCTTTAGCTGGCGTAGAATGGCACGGCTGTACGCTCAGCGCGTATTACTTCTATGTTCGGAAAACAAACGCTTCAGGATGTAGACACTCAGCCTGATGTTCATGTGAAATACTAGGTCAGGCGTTACACTCAGACTACGGTTGCATTCGCGCCGAGAGGACATTATTTGACCACGCCGAAATGCACGCTGAGTATCGGTAATTGACTTGTACGGCACCCTTTCACGTATACGACTTTGACCGTGCCACCTATTCAGACTTCGTCGCAAACCAGCACAGACGGAGGAACTAAAGTGATATGGATTTACCCGTCCACACACTGCAGGAACACGATGGCACGTGCAGTGACGACGACAGTCTGAGAGGACTCCCGGGTGCTCAGACTCACCTGAGAGAACTCTGCGGTGCTCCAAACGGCGGTGTTCTGCGGGCCGCCGCCACTCAGGCTTTCACAACGAAGCACACACGCACGCACTCAAGCACACCCACTCCTACGCAGCATCTCATTTATCGATACAGATGTGTTTCAAATGGCGTCCTCGTGGACATAAAGTGGTTTGCGAAGAACGAAAGTACCATACCAGCAATCCATTCTGGCGTTCTTTTACCACAGTGAAAGCGCCTCATCTGCGAGCAGTCCATGCAGTTAAATGGAACAATAATCGCGATAGTGGTCATATCAGCGTGTGCGGTCCTCCTCCAGACATACCACTGAGGTTTGCTACCAATAATATTTATGGCAACGGCTGTCGAACGCCCCAAAGTCTCCGGTACACGCACCCGCGCGCACGGCTCGCGCGGAGCGCGGGCGCAAATGAAGCCAATCGCAAGGCTCGCGCGGAGCGCAGGCACAAATGGAGCCAATCGCACGGTTCGCGCGGAGCGCAGGCTCAAATGAAGCCAATCGCACGGCTCGCGCGGAGCGCGGGCGCAAATGACACAATCACTCGCAGGTGGGGTTGGGGCTTGTTGATCCATGTTTACACGATGCCAATCCGCACTCAGCGGTGACAAACAGAATCTCTGCACATAGATACTGACACATATCACAAAGATTTCGCTCCAGCTTATCAATGACAGGGCCAATCAATAGTACATGTGGAGGTAGTAACTCCTTTAGCAGCTATGCTTGCTGTGCTCGGTGTTCGCAATTAAATGCGGGAGCCATTCATGACGCTAAGAGTCACGTATCTTTGCACATCAAGGAATACCTCCACGCATCACCGAAGGCTTGCCACGTTTTTATGTGTCTCTGAGTTGGGCGCAATGCCTGGAGGACAACTTGCATCTGTCACCGTTTTGACGGCAGTTTTTTCGGGCTATCTGATCAGCGGTGTGCTCGGAGACACCTGCCACCCCTGACATGCGATCGTCATCAGATTCCCCAATGCCCTTTCCCCAAGGTTTCCAACGATGTGACATGCTGAACCGTCTCTCAGCCTTCTCTGGCTCATCGCCGGAAAGAAATGGTATATGTTGGACAGGCAGCCGGATGTCGGCTAACTGCACCTCACGTGCACGCGGAGTGGTCCCGCTCGACCTGCGGTGTTTTTGCCCTTCGTACGAGTTTGAAAACATGGACATTTCTCGTGCACATGATGACTTCATCGGTCTTTAGGCACCAACATACGATAGGAAACATATTGAGCTTTGTTAAACTTAAGTATGTCCTCCGCCTTCTCATGTTACGGGCAGGGCGGAACTACACGTGACTGCATTTGCAGTCATGTGCAATATTGATTGACTATTTGTAATCTGGCCTCTATGTAGAACATTTCGTTCAAGCACAGGCTGTGTTAACTCCTATGCAACTTCGTCGCTGATATTATGATTTTGCTAACGTGTGCCACGTTGTTAGCTTTCTGGCTGGCTTTCATTCTTCTTTCCGTAACCTTTTGCACTATTTCGTCATCATGGCACCAAAAGGTCAGCAAATAAATCGTAAAATCATGAGCTCTGCCTATCACTCATGATGTGTCTTGGATCACTTTACATAGGTTCTGATATGCCAATTAAATTTTCAGCGATCCCAAGAGACCAAATCAAGGTCGTGCATGCACGAAACGTAGACACATGAACCAATTCCAAAGTCTTTGACTCAAGCATTTATACCTAAATTTCTTAAGCTGCCCACTCCCATGCAACATATCGTCTGCAGGCAAAGCATTCCTACCTACAATATACGACAATAGCCAATGACAATGGAAATGTAAGCTGTTAGAAATGATTCCAATCCGGATTGACCTTTTTTCGTTTTGTGCGCCCCGAGACTAACAGCCCACGTAGCCTTAACAACCCTGCGAATTTTCAATTCTTTCCCGGAACCCGGTGAAAAGTATTTTCTAAGAAATAGAATGGGTACTCATGCTAGAGAGGGTTAACGAATTGTTAACATGCTGCCAATCTGCGTGGATCAACACTTCGCTGGTTAATGTGGGTCAACGCGTTACTGATTAACAAGGGTCAACACGATGCCCATCAAAGCGGATCAACACCTTCGAGAGGAATTCAACTTCGTTCGAGAGCACTCGTGAGATGGCTTGATGGTTAGATTCTAACATTCCACGGTGCTGTATGAGCCTATCATACCGGTCGAGCTTGCAAAGGCGTTACCAGCCGGATCACAGCCAAAGCTTTCACTACAAAGGAGGAAAATGGTGGAGCGGTAAGGTACTTAATAAAGGAAACTCTTTTTGGTACGATGAGCTCGTGTTGACAAATAAAGCTGAACGCTTTGCATTTGCAAGTAAAACAAGATTTCATAATGACGTAGTTTTGATACTCCCTGTATCTTCCTTGCTAATCGAGCCAACGGTAGATTTGGAGAATAATGGCACCTCGGATTGTCCGCACCCTATGTCTTTGGACTTCTACATCGCCCCATGCGTAGCGATTCAGTTTCCTTCATTCAGCTCATGAGACTGAAGGGATTCTCTGCAAAGCTGGATGCCTGAAAAGATTGGATGTGGCTGTCAGCTTTAAAATCAGGCCAAACCTTACATACATGACATGAAAACAATTTTGTATGAAGTGCTGATAATTTTACCTTTGAGGTCAACTAAAACCCTATCTGCTCAGATCAAAAAGGTTTGCATGAGCACGGTCACCAGCGTAACACTACCCACATCTAGCTGCACACTGCGTCTGGCATTAGCCCACGCGTCACAGCATGCAGGAGTGGACCTAATGTCCTATTCTCCAACCCACTCCGCCATCTCCCCAACTATGTAGGAAACAGTTGGGGAAATCCGAAGAAACGATAGAATTACGAGTATCTGTGGATAACCAACGATCTTTATCTGTCCTTCAGCCAACTGACATCGCGAAGTTACACTCCTGACAGCGGGTGTTATCACTGCGTGCTATGTACTTACCTGACATCGGGACTGCCAGCGGATCGTATAGCCTCCATTTTGTTTAAATATAGGCTCCTGTCATGAAGTTGTAGAGTTGCAAAGCATAGTTCACCAAACCTTCTTTATTAGAATTCAGCCCGAACCGGTGAATTTGCATCCGCTTCGTCTCCCGTTGAGACGTAATTATGGATAGGGTCTTGCTAACGAAGCAATGTGCATCGTTGTTTTGATACTACCTTTTTGTTGCCGTCCAAATTATTTGTTGCAATGCTGCGTTCATGAAACAAACCTTTGCTGCATTGTTAAGCTAGTTCTAATGGCGTAGAAAATCTTGGTAGTCTGGATTTCATCGACTCATATAATTGTATTTTCATGAAAATAACTGGAGCGAATCTACTCCAAACTGGGCTTAACCGTTGTTCCGCGGTTAACGAAGCTTGAAACTAGGTTCAGGTAAACATCAGTCGCTTGCACATTTCGAGGAAAAGCTTCGGAGGAAGTAACATGGAATTTTCCAATTATGTGTGGTAGAGCAATAATGGCCTAGGGGTACCAGCTAGCATGGTTTGGTAATCGACTTGAAGTGGAATTACCGCTCGCCTGCACGGGTATTGCCGCCATATTATGATTTGTCCATTGGTTGTGAATATGCTTTACGTGATGGTCTGATTATGAATGGATTTTCACGAATACCGACATCAAAGCATATCACTGTTTGTATGGCGTCGTTTCTATGTCCATTGGTCGCATGTAGCTAGCTGCGGAAAACCCGCTGCTGAACTGTTGCATACAATTACGTCCAACCCAGCCGCTACTATCGATGTTTACCGCTGCTCTGCACACAGGCGATGCCGTCTGCAAGAACCTCCTGCGCAGCGGCTACAAGGTGGCGGCAATGTACGACATTGACCCCCGGCGCGGCGCGGACCTGGACGACCGTATCCCGCGGGCCACCTGTTCCCGCCAGGTGGCGGAACAGTCCGATGTCGTCATCACGTGTGAGTAGCGGGACGCGGGGAGCTTTGCTCTGCGATGTCAGTCGGGAGGCATGGCACCGTTACGCCTCAGCTGCTTCATGATGCGCTTAGGCGTTGAGTAGAAGTGACTCTACGTCACACCAATGGCTGCAGTGACAGAGCCGAAACAGAGCCGACATGGTTGGTCTGGCGCACATGGATGTCTCTCCGCGCGGAAAACCATGCGTAGCCAACAGTTAATCTTGAACGGTGAACTGTTGACATGTAAGGAAGACATGCTGTGACAAGACTGTGATGAACAGATCGTTTCAAAAGGGCCGACAGTTACCCCTACCTGCCCATCACCCAACTGCCAGGAGACCAAGAGCGCTGTCCACGGCGGCACACAGAATGGCGGACCCCTGTCCACGGCGGCACACAGAACGGCGGACCCCTGTCCAGGGTGGCACACAGAACGGCGGACCCCTGTCCACGGCGGCACACAACGGGACCCCTGTCCACGGCGGCACACAGAACTTCACGTTAATACCGGCAATAGGAACCGAAGCGTTGAATACTGCGGCATACCCAGCCAAGAAATGTGAATTCTACTTGACAAAAAAAATCAAGCATAACCAAACGGGTAAGCAATTCGGAGCGCTTTGTGCGACAAAGGACTTTTTCATCACGTTCACCAGACAGCGCCATTTGTCAAAAGTTAATCCAACTCATATCAATCAAAACTCATCCAATATCTCCTACTCAGTCAAGATTGTCCGGCCTTCCCGAGCCTTAAGCCGGCAGTATTTCAGCCATGCCGCCTGTAAGATTGTGCGCAGACGCTTAACATCAGCGTGTCTACACGGCCCGCCTGACACGCTCATGGGAAGAAGATGTTCCAATACATCAGTAAGTCTTAACTGTGTGGGTTTCCAAGGGCGATGGTTTCCATTGGCTAGCCCTTCGTTATGCCGAAGTGATTGGGTCTGTTACCATGTCACCCACGCCGCTGGCGAGACCGCTGACGCCAGAGCCAGACAACGCAGCCGAACAGAGCATAACCAGTAAAGACAACCAAGAAACATAATGTAATCGTCATAATTAAGATGCCGCAGAAGGTGTCTGGGAGGACGTCCACGAATTACGTTATGTATGGAGGGGTAAGAGTGGGTTTGAGGGAGCGTAATCCAAGCATAAGAAGACCGTGATTTTTTTGGGGGAGGGTAACGTGGCGTTCAAGCGCGACCGCAAATCATGTTGAAATCTTGAATAAATAAAGCTTTCAAGCAGCATATCGTTGATTTGCTCCCATGGCAAACAGTTTTTGTGTTTATCTTTCCCACCTTTTCCTTATTTAGCTGTCAAATACACGTTACCTTTATGAGATGTTGCCTTTAACACAGCGTGATCGGAAGAGAGCTCCTTCACCCAACGCAAACAGCTCGTAAGCATGGGAGTGGGGGTTAAAAATGGCCAAAAATGAGTCGCGTAATTTGTGGGTGGGCGTAAAAATGAGTCGGTAAGTGAGTGTAATTTGTGAGTGAGTCGCGTAATTTGTGGTTGTAAAAGCAACTATGAGCCAGCGCCAGCGAGAGGTGTCATGCCGGCTTCGGTGTGAACATCGATAGAAGGGTGGTAAGATCTCAGCATCACCAGCGCAACCGAACTTGAAGTGTTTGGTAAGCACCCGATCCGTTATGTTTCACTTCGGCATTTCTGGACGCAGCACCATGCCTGCTTCGGGGCGATATCATTGTGTGTGCACTCTGGTTCCCTACAACATGTGGAAGTGACAGACCAATAACAGCTTATTCGATTAGCCGATTTGTCAAACAGCTGCGCCACTCCTTGAAAGATATTTGCAATGTAAGTGTGTTGCCACCATATGTCATCATGAATGTTGACAAATTGGGCACATCGCAAACGTCTCGATATTCTGACAGCACGCAGCGGAGGTGGTTACGAGCTCAGGAGCACAATGCCATAATGTCGGCGTTGCATCGTCCGCGCGGACTATGCTGCGGTGGTCGCAAAGCGGCCAGCGTTGCCAAGGCCAGGCCAATGACAACGGCATTGATAAATAAGGTCATTGATAACCAATGTCAAGTGCAAGACTGTTGTGCCGTTTCGTCACATGGGATACAATAAAACTACTTGATCACTGTCAGGACCAGTAGGCGACCTTCTCGTTATGTTCTGTTGCAGCGGCTACTGAAGAGCCGGGCCCGTTTGTGCGTGTAGTGACGACCCGTTTCGTCTGCGCGTGCCGACCTCAGGTCTGCCGAAGCCGGCCCACGTGGAGGCGTCGTACTCGGGCGCCGACGGCCTGCTGGCGGGGCTGCGCCCGGGCGCCGTGTGGATCGACCACTCGACCACAGACTATCAGCAGACCATCCGGTACCACCAGCAGGTAAGCCGAACGGTGGCCGCCCGGCAGCGGACGGTCAGCAGGCCGCCAGCGGGGGCCGCTCCGTGTTACCCCAGCCCCGAGACGTTCAGCACTTGGGGTTAGCTGCAGTGAACTGAGTATTTGTCACCGCGACGGGAAGGTTTGCTCCGGAGGTGGTCCTGACAGGCCGACAGCAGTATGTGAAGTGATGGGCATGGATAACCTTGGCCCTGAAATAGCTACATTGCTGTTATTGTAAAAAAATATTGATTAAAAATCCAAAAGCAATTTCGGCTTGATTTCCTGCGAAGCTACAACCACTAGCGAGTACGTAATAGACTTGACTAATGTTTTTTGTTGGTCGGCTGATATTTCTATCACGTCTAAATATCAACCTGCTTTGCTGCCTTCCCTGAAGACCCCCAATGTGTGACCTCTTTTCCTCAGGTGAAGGAGAAAGAGGTGGACATGGTGGAGGCCCCGATCACCGGAGGGCTGTCCGCCCTGCAGACGGGCACCATGGTCACCTACCTGGGCGGAGACAAAGCCGTCATTGACTTGGTGTCTCCCATACTTTCGGTGAATAACGAACGGATGAAACGCTGGCATGTTACATTTGTTTCGCCAGCAAGCTTATCTGACGTAAATCATTGAAAGTAATCCCGTTGCTGTTTGTTGAGCCTAAGTGCACATCGAGAGTGCGTTTAATTTTGCACCGATTGGCAGCGAATTTGTACTGCACTGGTGTGACACCTGGATACGAAGATCCTGAAATCATCCCCACGCACGTGGCACCTACAAGTAACTTGACAGTTTAATAATGATTTTCTGTATGTAGCCACGCCGTGAGTCGGGTCCACGTCAACTTAAGTCGCCATTTTCCTTGCACATCCGTGGGAAATCAACGAAGACCTCGCCGCGTTTTGATCCGTTCGTGAAATGCGTCGTTGTACTTGCAGGCCAGCTACACCGACCTCATCTACATGGGTCCTGTGGGCTCGGCACTCATCACCAAGGTCATGTCCAACATGCTCTGCATGGTGAACGCCATCGGCATGGCCGAAGCTATGATGATCGGTGAGTTCTCCGCGGGTGGCGGCAGATCATGCCGCTGCACGGTCAGCACCTCTTCAAACTGCAGTAGTAGCTGAACGCCATCGGTATGACTGAAGCCACGATGATCGGTGAGTTCTCCGCGGGTGGCGGCAGATCATGCTGCTACACGGTCTGCACCTCTTCAAACTGCAGTAGTAGCCATTGAACGCCATCGGTACGACTGAAGTCATGATGATTGGTGAGTTCTGCGCGGGTGGCGGCAAATACTACAGCACACGGCGGAAGCAATTTGTACAGACTTGTTGGGTATAAATTGGGAAGAAATGCCGGGGACTTTCCACACATTTTAATCGAAGACTATTTTTGGTGAGCCCGATCTCCTCAAACGCGGCCCAACGCTGGACAATGCACTAAAAACGTATAGCCCCCTGCATGACTCACATAAATATCGAATTCCTTCCTGCTGCTGCAATGTCAAATATCGACTTCCTTCCTGCTGCTGCAATGTCAAATATCGACTTCCTTCCTGCTGCTGCAATGTCAAATATTGACCTCCTTCCCGCTGCTGCAATGTAAAATATCGACTTCCTTCCTGCTGCTGCAACGTCAAATATCAACTTCCTTCCTGCTGCTGCAACGTCAAATATCGACTTCCTTCCTGCTGCCGCAATGTCAAATATCGGCTTTCTTCCTGCTGGTGCAACGTCAGATATCGACTTCCTGCTGCTGCAACCTCATACTGCTGCCGCGAGCGCCATTTCACCGGCTCGATGGGCAGCAGCAGCACGACCGAGTACTAGACGACAGTAATATCCAAGCTCCGGCCGCCGTCACAGCCCGCTAATCTCACACCAGCTGCGACCGCGCTGACATCACAACGACGTCAGGTGACCGAGCTGACGTCACAGTGGCTGTGTCCAGGTTTTTAGCGCCGACATGCCCGACGCATAGTCGCGATTGTGCGGTTCTCCGTAACCTGACCAGCTGTCCACCCGCGTGACGTAACATTCGTGCCCGCTTGTGACGCCTCGGCAGCGAAGCGGTCCGGTCTGGACCTGCACCAGTTCTGGCACGCCATACGCGCCGGGTGTGGTAGCAGCTTCGCCTGGGAGACGGCCGGGCCGTCGCTGATGCGCGGCGACTACGACCCGACCTTCACCATCGACTTGCACTGCAAGGACCTCGACCTCGGCTACCAGATCGCCAAGACGCACCGCGTGAGTGACGTCACAGCGGGAGGCGTGCGCGGGACGGCTGACGGGTGCGAGTGCGTCAGGTTCGGCGCAGGCCAAGGTGGTGCGCCAGGTTCGGCGCAGGTTGTGCGGGTATTTCGCGTTGTGAGCGATGTGTGCATGTGTGCACACATGCTTGTATGTAGTAATTGAGGGCATGCACGCATCGCTTCCAAATCTGAGATGCCCGCAGCACTTGTGCCAAACCCCACGCACGTACCCAGATCCCCTCAGCTCCAGTCAGGATAGTGGGCCAATTATGGCCTAGAAATCGAAAGATGGCTGAGGGATTCCAGAGTTTTGTGCTCTCGCGACTGCAACCAGCTTTTTCAGCCAGTAGCTCACACTTTTCTCATCTCAGGTAGGTGGAATAAGATGTTAACAATTCTGGACGAGTGGGGCGTCAGTTGTGCTTTCGTGTACGTACAGGTGAAGATGGCTTTATTGCACGTTCCGAACCCGTGTTGACCGCCAGCGGAGAGCATTTTTGTATAGCGCACGATGCTCAATCCGGACCCTCATCAGTGGAAACTTTATCCTATACGTCCATTGGCTACTGTTAGACACAGCCCTCAGGTCAACACGAATTGGTAAAGCGGCCATATACATGACCGGCTCCGATTCAAGCCCAAGAAAACCAACCGTTCGCCGTTGAGACAACTGGAGCATCTGGCCCTGTGTGCTCCGCCGTCCAATTGTCGCCACTTCAGTGCCGCCGCCGCCGACCCACAGGTGCCCATTCCGGTACACGCGCTGGTGCAGCAGATCTCCAACGAGGCCATGTACAAGTACGGCCCCGAGGCGGCGTGCTACTCCGGGCAGAGACTGTACGAGGACAGCTGCGGCGAGCAGCTGCGCTGCGACGGCTTCGAGGACTGGAGCTTCGAAAACCGCATCATCGACGGCAGCGTCGTGCCGCAGCACAAGAACATAGACCCGCCGAAGCAATGAGAGCGCCGGGAGTCGATGTGGGTGCAGCTGGGGTTGGTCGTGCTGATGGTCATTCGCCTATAACACGGTGCTCTCCTGTGCTATGCGCTGTGCGTTATGACAGTCAGGCTATGTGACGGCCATGCCGCCACCAATACATGTGGAATGCGCTCTTGTTGCTTTTCTTCCCATGAAACCTCGCTTATCACAAAAAGGCATCTTGAAGCTGTAGCCCGCATGAAATCAGCAAGACTACTAAGAAAAGATTAGGAGATCGCATTGGCGCATGGTTGTGTCTGTATGCAGCAAGTGACTACAAAGGTCGGGTGGCAGCCGGGCATCCGGACTGTCTTTTCGACGTTTATCGGCATTAGCATAACGTCTGGCTGTCTACATACAGGGCAGTCCAGGAAAAGCGGACAGACACAAACCGTTCCTATTTTAGACATTGATTTGTATGACAGCACGACTGATGTATCGGTATAAAAGCTGATTATACACCATTAGTTGAATATTATATTACAAACTCTTAACGTTTTAAGATGTGCTCATGGTCATGGGTGGTCATGAGCGCATTTTGAAACTACTGGTGTAAGTCGAGCTTTACATCACCCAAACTATGTGCCTTGAAGTCATGTTTGAGACAGTGATCCACATTTGTATGGGGTTCTGAGCTGAACTAGCGTCTTAAAGAACATTCTGTGCAATTCACAGCCCTGCACTTCTTAAGGCGTGCATCCCTCTGGTTTCTGAGCCGCACGCCCGCGGAAATGGGGAGAGTGGAAGAAATGAAGAGGGTAGAGTATTTCTGGTTGCCTGGGCATTCGTGACATCATCATAACGTCGCTCAAATTCTGCCATTTTATAAGCCATATAGCGAGCAAGGCCTAGAAAATATGCAATGGTCGAGACGCTCATACATGGCGCTCATGAGCGCAATTTCCAGATACAACGGCCGTCAATTAGCTCTTAATCAATGTTGTTCAAAGTACGGCGTCGTAATCAAACAATGACGTATTGAGGGGTGTATCTATTAGGCAGAGAAATTATGGTGTTAGGGGCATTTTTCTGCTTAAAGGCGTACCAGAGTTATAAGTGAGCCTGTTTCATCATACCTGATGCTTACTTCAATGTCTTCAAGCGTGAAACACTCCCTTCCGAATGGCGCACTACGGTAAAGGTTCAACTGAAACCCCCGTAAGGGTCTTTCAGCACCCGGGCGCGTGTTAATGCATTATATAGCCTGCCTTGTTGCCGGATACTCGTTGACGATCGCGGGGTCGCGTTAAGTGATAAAGCATTCTGTCACATCGCTAAAACGCGTAGCTTGTACATGACGGTATAATCTACATAAGTATGTAGACAATGAGAGCAGAACTAAGTCCGGCAGCATACCAGAGTTCACAAGGTGAGCAACTATTTTAGTAACCCGTGAAGTAAAGCCTTGCGCTTGTCTCATGGACGGCCGTATGTTATGCGGGCGTTACAATTTATAATTCAGGCGTTAAACTGACGGCACAATGCGTTTATTTCAGGCCAGTTGCTCTGCTAATGTGGTAAATATAGAAAACACATTATTATGGGTGATAACGGAGGTGGTGTATGGTTTTGTTTAAAAAGCTGTTGCTTGAATCAGTGTGAAGATCTCAGCACCCTTCAAACACCTCAGCATGCGCTCGAGAGGGCTGATTATTTTGACCCCCGAAAGTTTTTCCAGGATAACTTCGGAACGGGTGCGGCATAGTCGCACCAAGCTGAGTGAAGTTGCAGCAAAAATGAATATCTCACCTTTTGGTTTAAAGAAATAGGTGTATTTTGTAAGGTCGCTCCACCAATGGCAGATCTAAGTTAGACCATGGCTGTCGGCGAAGACAATGCCCAGGGCATTGTTCAATCGGATGCGGCAACGTCGTGTGAGACGAAGCCATTCATGTTTGAGACGGCTTCTCAGATAATGTGATAATTTAAGGGAGCGTCATGGAGGATTAAAGGCTTTATTTCATGGACAATAATAAAGATTTTCAGTGCTATCAAAACGTAATACTCAGGGTATATTAATATGCTTCGAGCGAATACAGCATGATGAACCCTGGAGATGAAACTTAAAAGGCAGCTGGCGTAGATCCTTAACCTAATACTGCGCCTATTAAAGCGCACCCCTTTTTCTACAAGGAACGATCAATAAGTTCTCCAAAGCACATCACTGACTTCCTTGATGCAGTTGTACGTAGGTGTCCGTCATGGCCTACAAGTCCTTACCCTATACGACGGAGAGAGACAGATTATTACATACCGTCAGAAAAAGACGCAGACAAACTTGCTGTCTGCAGATTAATGAACTTGGCACAAGTAAAAAGAAGCCCTTGAACTGTCGGTTTTTCAGCTTTGTGAGTTCAGAGTTCTTCCGCCGACATAAAATGACGTTCAATGTACCAAGAAGTTCTAGTTTAACGACGTTACTGAGTAAATATCTGTTATGTTGTTGAAAACGGTCACACCAGACTTGCCACACGCTGTTTACGACGGTGTTCATCCTGCCATTGTCTGAGACTGGCGCAACTTCGATACCACTGATTGGACCGCCATGTAAAAGAATGTGGCGCTGTAAATCTCCAGGTGCTTGTATATATATTTTACAAAGCATCCAGCCATCGACTGTTTCGAAAACAAGGGCGGCGTCATTATTTCAAGAGCGGTGTCTGGTCTCAGAAGATAGCACATTGCTTGATTCATGAATCTGCAAAAGAGACCTAACACGGAACATTCCAAGACATTACAACAAAAAAAAAATTCATCGCAAGGTGGGTTTATCCAACCTAACGGGTGCGTTCCTTAGCACAAAAGGGCTGCCCGACTGGGAACAAGCAGTAAGTCACGGACACACCAAAGAAAGCTTCCTGACACACACGGAGCGTTTGAAAACTAATGCCGTCTTCAGCGGGCTGACTGCACCCGAAACCAAGCACGTTCAGCCAGCAGAATAACCGCGCTAGTAGCTATTTTCAACGGAACTAAGATCAAAACAGCCAGGAGATCACCGAAAGAGAGTTCCTTGTAACCTGCTGAAGTGGGGCATCGGTCTTGCCCGAATCGTAGCCAGTGATTCTTCAGGCGCATTATGATGCCAGCTTGTTGCATCTCACTCATGATGAGGTCGATGGCTTGTCGCAACTGGTCTCTGCCCTTCGCCAAGGCCAAGAAGCAAGGTCTCTTGCCGGGCGGCTTGCTTTCCATTGGAACAAGGTCGCAGGATTCGAGGCCCAGCACGTAAAACAGCCGGCTGGTGTCTGTGTATGTCAGCACCCGTGGCTCGATGGTACGGCGCATGCTTTGGGAGGTCCGATTCAGCTCGATGAAGCCCTGCCGGCTCACAGAGCGCCGGAAGAGCTCCCGCTCGTACGGGTCATGGCTCACCTTCCAGTCGTTCATCATGCCAATGCCTGGTTCTATGGCAAAGCTCCAGCCTGACTGTTCGGAGAACTCTCGCAGGCTGCTGATGGGTTTGTCAACGGTGACGACTGGTCAAATAGGAGATCAGGTTGGCGGTGTAGTTGACGTAGATGATGATGCCCATCACCCAGCTGGAGATGGTGACGGTGCGGGCGGCCAGAGAGTCTGGAGTGCTGGCCCAGCCCTGACCAACCACCGACATGAAGCTGGACAGCAGGCACGAGCTCCAGGTCATGTCCTCCACTGTGTCGCGGCTCTCGGCTCGCCGGTGATTGAAGCGCAGCGACACGCGAAGCACAACGGACAGCACCAGCAGCGAGACCAGCAGCATCCACCAGACGTCGCTGTGCAGCGGCTTCAGTAGCGAGCTGAACATGCTTGGCGTAATTTGAGGGATAACCCCCTGACGAACGTAGAATGTATACTGGTCATGCTCCACGGGAACGGCATCAATGTAGTCTACGACGGCGGCGCGGTCCTGTCTCAGATTAAGCCAAGTTAAGGCTACGTCTGCATGGCCGTGAGTCAACTCTCCCACCATTCCGTGCCACGTTCCGTTTTCATCCATGTTGCCGTAGCCACCTTTTAAAAGCGGAACGATACTGTAAGTGAGATTCAGTTCACTCGCCACAATTTGCCATAAGCGGTACAAGTAGCCGTCGTACCTGTACGAACCGTCGGGCTGAGGGTCGATGGATAAGAACGGCGGGTCATGGATGGCAGTGACCCGCAGCTTCTCATTCGGCGGCAGCTCGCTGAAGGGCGCCATGGACCAGCTGGCTCCCACCGACAGCAGACCCCCGATGTGCTCCATGGTCGCGTGCCGCCGACGGACTGCGGACACCGCCGCCGGCCGACCGGCGCCTCCTCGCGCCGTGGCCGCCCTCCGCCTGCGCACTGTGGCGGGCTGCGCCTGACACCGTGGCCTGATCAATGCGAAATGTCTCACGACATCGGGTGTGTCAGTGAGAGGACAGTGTGAGCCACTTCAACTGTACACTGCACTTATAGCGTATACATATTGATGTCATGTTTTGCGCTAACTTTAAACCGTGCGTACTTCTCGGGCACACAACACATTGGCAACTGGCACGGAGTGAACTTTTTTATCTGAGCGATTGCGAGAAAATGTTGCATTTTCATCAATTCCAAAATCATTTTTCGTATGACTGGTGACTTCAAAATCCAGTGAGTTGGTGGGGTAGTCGAAAGGCATGGGTTTTCGTCGACTCCTGAGGGGCGTTTGGGGCCATCGCCGGAATGGCACCCTAGATATGCCAGTATCCGGCTACAAAAGGTCACGAGTGGGGAAGAGGCATTCAGGCCATTCCAAAATTTCAGCTAGCGCACTTTTTTGTACCGTTGCGCCATTATGGTATCGCCAAGCCATTATCATAGGACTTCAAGTAGCTGAGTCAAGTGGAGTATGCAAGTTTTGAAAAATGGGCTCAAGTAATGAAATGCTTAAGTTTCGCTTCAGTTGTACCGGTGATTTGGTGCTGTTACATGGCCAGGTCCAGATCAAAATTGGCAACTCCATTCGCATAATGCGCACACTTGGAAAGGTGATCCATTTATATTTTCAAATTATTCGTTTCTACGGAGGCTTTTTCATTGCATCTTGTGTTACTTCTAGCTTGTAAGCGGTGCGTGCGAAAAACAATATCGAGAGATTTTGGACGTTTGTCCTGTGGGAGATTCCATAACCAAAACAGACTGACGCAGCTCGAGACAACACATGACTTGTGTTGGAAACAAGGGCTATGAGGACTGAAACACTCTGCGTTGCCTAGCAAACGGGGGCTTTGATTCACACTTATCTGAAATGGGGTGTTTGTTCCTCACTTCGCCACAAAAGCACAACAACTTTTTTGGAAGAAAAGTTTATCCTCTTCTTCTGTTTTTCATTTTCTGTTTTGTTTCTTATATTTGTGAAGCGTAAAAGTATACACCGTTCTTAATTCTTCTACGTTTGCAACCTTTGTGGTTTCTATCATTCTTGATAGATGGTTTTATCAAAATTCCACATGACGGGGACTACCTCAGCATTAGGTGGTGCACCTCGACATTGGGGTAGCCTAACCCCACAAAAGCATACAATATTTCACCCCTGCGGAAACATTGCCGAGAAGCGTGGGAATGGCGCTCAGCAGCCGACGTGGCGAGCACGGGCTCCGGCGTACACAATGCGAGGAGCTTCCTATCGAGGGGACATAGGGATAGTGTGTTCGGCCCGCCATTTCTCCAGCGTTATAATGACCGTGCCAAATATGCTTTGGATTCTTTGAGAGATTTTGTGCTTTTGCTCGCCTCGCTATGCAGAACGTATGCGTTTGATAGTCGCGGGTCTCTCAATGGTTGTGGGGGACCGTCTTCAGATCATGAAGTTGAGGGGGGGGGGGGGGGGCGTGTCCGGTATGTCCTCATGGTGCTGCCACCCCTGGTGGCGTCGCCCGTAAAAGTGCGCCCAGCACGGCACGGTGCAAGGCAAGGGTTTTAATGGTCGTGAAGACTATCAAGTACTCTAAACTTTGGCCGGCGGGGAGGAAGGAGGCACTCCCGAAGACTGAAAGGGAATGTGTAGCAAAGTCTAAATGGATTTCATGAAAAAGGAACATCCCAAACCGCTGGCATGGACCTCCCTCCCTCCCTCCCCCCCCCCCCCCCCCCGCCTGCCAAGTCTTTCTCATTCGGCTCTCCGGTTGCCTAGTCTGGGAACGAGAATGGCGCCGATAATAATCAAAGGGCTTACAAATGGAGCCAGTCCCGGTGGCTCAAAGGGCGCTTTCTAACTTCGAAGATACATCTGAGGGCAAGAAGACCGTAACACCTCAAATAATGAAAGGGTGCCACAAACTCTTAGGTGGCAGCGCACGAGGACTCAAAGACCGCAGCTGACGTCCAAAAGATGTCCCAGCACCAGATCTACAACACATTTCAAAACAAAATACAATTTCGTCCCAACCATTGATGGAATCTGGGGTCCTAAGAATTTAAGGGTCACTGGGATCTTAAGATATTTCCAAGGTTAATATTAAGCTCGACGGACGAACAAAACTTCGGAGAAGGCCCGCTCATATCCGAAAACCCCCATTGGGTTTGGCCGCGCAAAGCATAGCATGGTGCTCCCAATTTTGGAGAAGCATTCCAGTATTTACCGAGACGCTTAACATATACTAAAAGACATTCATCCCACCTGGAAATGGTGTGAGGTTTATGGACATGTCTTTTGGAATAGAAGGGCAATCCAAAGGCCCCGTAAGTGCCATGACTGACCTTGGTGCTGCGAAGGAACACTTATGGTGTTTGAAAAATACGCATGGCTATCTTCAGGGGATTCGAGTTTCCAGACACACAAGACACGTGATACACAAGTTTTACAAGACGTTGCGAAGTTTCGTAGACGCCCATGCGGAGTAAGCATCGGTCTGCTGCATGTAGCGCCTAGTATACAAGGGAAATGGAATAAATCGAAACATGAAGCTCCGTCTGCGTGTTCCATTGCAGCACCGTCGCGAACACGGTCGTGGGTCGAGTAGCTCCCGTGTGTCACGCCCAGTTGAGCGTTTTGGCAGTTCGGCAGTGATGCTCCTGAGCCGCCAACGCAGCATCACGTCCACTGTGGGCTACATCTGACACCTTAATGTGATGGCTCACACGGCCAGAGGCCTTGTCGGGGGGCAGCTGACGTTTTATGACTCGTAGTCTCATTTGCACTTGTTAATAAGCCTACCAGGCATGGAACGCAGTCAGGCTTCTGGCTTTGAATTTAGTCCATCTGTCGCAAGCCAGTCAGCTTGCTTGCGATGTGACATAGATGGTGGTAAAAACATACTCTTACTTCCCTCACAATGTAATACATTTCATGCCAGGATGGAGCAAGTTGATTCTTTCGAAAGGAAGCCACTCAAAAGCCATTAATCACAAAAACGAAGTCATGATTTCCAAAACTTTACCGCTACATGTAAAGCTAAAGGTAATAGGAGACTGCAGATGTAAGAGTCTTAGTCTTATCCCCACTAGTTATGTCAGAATGGAGATCAGAGTAAGGACTGAAACAACTCTCCCCACTCCCCCTACTGTACCTGTGATCAAAATGTCGATTCAGGTAAAACAATTCATTAACAAATTCACGTAGGCAGATAAACATTAGAAGAATAAGTGCATGTGAGGGCGTCTATGCCGGTATCTGTGTATATGTTTGCATTAACAATTCCGGTTATAAATATAGCGTCAATCAAGCATTCAATATTATTACTAAAGCTGCAGTCGTTGTAGGCTATGTGATAAGATGTCTTAGATATGTTTAGCCACGCATTTTTTTGTACGTCCAAGTATTCATTTAGCATTTAACAACATCTCATGGTTGGGTGTGGCATTGCTTAAAGTGAAGTACATTTGCCGAATGGCACAGACGTTATTAGTGGACAACATGCTGTTGCTGTCATGTCATTGCACGTAGTGCTGCAAATGACGTGAGGATGGTCGTTCGGAAAGGAAACATGGCATGGCAACAAGTAAATGTCGGTTGTTTCAAAGCTGTCATGTGTCGTTGCAAAGCCATGAGTTGCTGCAAGCAATTTGACGAGACATAGTCGACGGTTTTCTGAGATGAGGCACAAGGACAAAATTGTTGAGACATCTTAGTGAATGATTCAATTTAGGTTACATCTTCTTCCATTGCGACCATTTGTATCACTGTCCGAAACCAGTTCCATTTGTTAGAGACTCGTGGCCGTGCATTTGGCGTCATATAAATTCCTTAGTCCAAGTGTTTTTATTCGCTGTGCCCCCCCCCCCCCCCACCAATGGCATTAGGCAAATCATGCTGTGCATTAGACAACACTGATGGTGCACCCACGCATCTGTCATGCATAGGTGTAAAAATAAGAAAAAAGCAATACACAGATTGTGCCGAGTCTCATCCGTGCGGGATTTTTGCGTCTGCCCGGCGACACAGCGGGCTCTCGCGTTGTGGGTCCCTAACCGGTCAAAGCGGGCTGGGACGTGGGCTGACATTTTGGAAAAAACTGCGTCTCTAGCGGCATCCCATCGACCTGCCGCCCTGGCATAGTGCCTAAATACGCGCAGAGGCGCTCTCAGGAAAATGATCACACCAAGGGCGATTATTTACGTGAATGAGATTTCCTGTGATCATCACCTGCGACACCATTGCGTCCTCGTTCTCATGACCTCATGTCGCTCGGGCGACCTGTCCTTTGCTTATGAAAGAACTCCGTGATAGGCGATAGCCTTGAGTGCGACATACCGCCACTGGGCGGCGCCACCGACGCTTAGTCGGTCACCGTGTGGCCTTGACTCGGTCGTCGGATGGACTCCGCTGGGGCCATGCGTGCGCTGCTCGTGCTCGCGTGGCTGGCGATGGCGTTGGCCGAGCGGCCGGTGGTGCGGTTCGAGGACGGGGAGCTGCGTGGATTCACCCTTCACTCTTTCGATGGACGCCAGTACGCCGCCTTCAAAGGTATCCCGTATGCGCGGCCGCCGGTGGGCGACCTGCGCCTCCGACCGCCGCGCGCCCACCCCGGCTGGTCGGGGGTGCGCGACGCCGCCCGGCACGGCTCCACCTGCCTGCAGTACAACATGATGCGTAACTTCACCATGGAGGGCCAGGAGGATTGCCTGTTCGTCAACGTGTACTCGCCCCGGCTGCCAGCCGGTGACGGTGAGCCCCGTCTGCCCGTCATGGTGTGGATCCACGGCGGAGGCTTCGTCAGCGGCTCTGGCGACGCCGATATCTTCGGCGCTGACTTTCCTGATGGACGAGGACGTCGTGGTCGTCACTCTTAACTACCGACTCAACGTGTTCGGCTTCTTCACCACGGATGACGCGGAGGCACCGGGCAACATCGGCCTGCTGGACCAGGTGCTGGCGCTGCATTGGGTGCGCAGCAACATCGCCCGCTTCGGCGGCGACCCGCAGCTGGTGACGTTATTCGGCGAGTCGGCTGGCGGCGCCAGCGTCTCGCTGCAGGTGATCAGCCCGCTATCCGCCGGCCTCTTCCACCGGGCCGTCAGCCAGTCGGGCAGCGCTTCGAGCTGCTGGGCACTAGGCGGACAGCAGCGCCTTCTGGCGCTACACCTCGCTGCTGAGCTCGGCTGTCCGTCTGAAGAGAGCCGGGCCGTGCTGGAGTGCGTGCGTCGCGCACCGGCGGCCGACATCATGCGCGTGCTGGGCGCGCTAGCCTCATCGACAAGCGACCTGCCAAAAAGGTTTCACCCCCGCGTGGACGGTGACGCCGCGTCGCCCTTCCTGCCGGCGGAGCCGAACGTGCTGCTCCAGCGCGGCCAGTTCAGCCACGTGCCCTGGATGATGGGCTGCAACCAGGACGAAGGCTTGTTTCTCCTCACCATCGCGCGCGCTCGCGAGGAGGCGTTCCGGCGGGCTCAGGCCGGTGATCTAGAGGCGTGGGTGTCAGAGGAGCTCATGGGTGGCGGCGGCATTTCCGGCAAGATGGAAAAGCCGCTCGATGTGGCCGCTAAGATCAGGGACTTCTTTGGGAGCCGCGGTGACGCCGCTGTCGTAGATCTACTCAGCGACCGCTTTTTCATTCTAGCCCTATCGGCCGAAGCCGACCTGGCTTCGCAGCACGTGCCCGTCTACAAGTACGTGCTGGACCACGTGGGGGCCGGCCAGCTGCGCTTTTCCGACCTGCTACAGGTCCCGGCGCCGTCCGCGTCCAACGTGACGCACGGTGACGACCTGGCCTACCTGTTCCACGGCGACCAGCAGCCGCTGCCGGAGCGTGGCTCGCCAGAGCAGCGCCATGGTCCGGCTGCTGGTCAGCCTGTGGACGAGCTTCGCGCGGCGCGGCTACCCCGCCACGGACGTGCTGGACGCGCCCGCCTGGCCGATCTTCACGGCGCAGAGCCAGCGCCACCTGCGGCTGAACGCGGCGCCGTCGCTGGGGGCCCGCGCCTTCGAGGAGCGCGTCCGCTTCTGGAGGAGCCTGCCGCTGGCCGAGCCATGGAACGCGCACGAGCGATCGTCGATTCGGCCGCGCGACGAGCTCTGACCGCTGTGAGGTTCATCTTGAGACCAGACTCTTGTAGATGCAGAGCGGCTGAACGACTGGCGGAATGTGCCGGGGGTTGTCATGCTGACGATAATCGACCTGCAGTGCGCCAAGAGGCACCGGATGAACGACGTGATCGGGGAAACGTTGGTTAGATTGCCCAGTGTTGATAATTTATGCTGTGATTTGGTCACCAGACACCATTGGCTTGAAATGGCGAGCTTCAACGTACCCAACGTTTGTTCGATAATGTCGTTTAAGTTACTCTCTCTGGTATACTGAAGGCTGGTTATTGTCTGTTTGGAGGCTCCGAAATCAGTCCCGGCAATCCCGGGGCTCAAGGTCTTTAGTGCCTATAACGAGGACGGCTGACGGTCGTTTTCACGACACGGGTCATTGCGGCCACGGTTGGTCTTAATGGGTGCTGGCTGTGATCATGATCCGAGATGGCACATGCTGAGCCTGCGGTGGCAAATTGTGACCGGGAATCTGGGCGGTGATAGCATAACTGGACGGTGATAGCGCCTGTCAACAACCGTGCGCGTCGGGTCGTGGGTTCGAGGCCGACAACCTACGCAATGTTTTATCATCGATCATTGATCGCGTCAGTGACATTTCATCGTTCGGCGTGTTGTCATATTATCGATTGACGTGTTGGGATAGTCGCGCTAATTGGCCAAAAACATCAAATGCACGGGCGCCTCGTTAAGCTGATTTCGCCTCATTCGGGCGTCATTTTGTCTTGAGCTTAGTAGTGTGAGCGCCGACAGGACCGGGAAGAACTTCATCCAAGTATGATGAAAATAGGCCATGAGCTTATGAATAGTTTATGAATAAAGTTGCTTCTAGAAGGAACCAACTGAACACCTCAGCTATGACTGCCGCATGTTTTGAACTTCAGTAGCTTCTCGATGAATGTACCCGTGCATCGTGATGCGTCCGATGCCCGATGCCCGATGATGATGATGCCCGATGGGGTGTGAATGAGAAGCAATGGGCAAACCACGTTAATACGCGGCTTTACATGCCCATAACGCGTGCGTTCACTCAATCAATCGTCTACTGTTAAGACTAACATGTTTCGCGCTTTGTCTGGCGTCATAAATATAACATTGTTATGCGGAGTGACATAATCGAGGCAGGAACACTGGACCTACCAGGAGTCTACCACGGCATGGGTCGCAACCCGACCCGACGCCGTCTGCAGGGCCGGCAGGCGGAGGCGCATGTCTTCACTGCCACCCTGCCGCGCAGCATCCAGTAAGTCTGACGCCGACCCGTGCAGGCGTGCGCAGCCCGCGATGGTAGTCAAAGATAAGGAGTCACGTGATGCTCAGAGTACGGAGAGCGATCAGCGAACCGGAAGCTTTGGTCTTGTAGAATCCCAGGGATGGTCACTAGCGTCGACCCAGATTCCTACTGACATGTCACTCCGTGTGCACGGCTAAGGCTGGTGAGAGCCACCCCGATGAGAGCCTTCTGCCAGGGTGTGGCAGAAGCATCCAAGGTTCGAACCCACCGTTTATAGTCGCGCAAGCTGGCTTGATCGGAAATGGGCCGGGCAAGCATTTCTTGTAACTTGATCAGAGGATGGATCAGCTTCGCCTGGCTCTCCGCGGCAGAACGGACGGCCACGTTATACACGTGGTACGGAATGATACCAACGATACCAAAATCGCGCTGCATGATATCGATACCGATAACGGAGTGACGCACACGGTACCTTTAATTAAGAAAGGGATCCTTTGAGCACCGTGTTTTGTTTGTCAGTCATCAAAAATACTTCCCGACACAAAGCAGCCTCAAATGCTCACTGCACGGCCCAGGGTGATGAGCGCCACTCCGTGTGCACGGCTTGGGCTGATGAGAGCCACTCCGTGTGCACGGCTTGGGCTGATGAGTGCCACTCCATGTGCACGGTTTGGGCTGATGAGAGCCACTCCGTGTGCACGGCTTAGGATGGTGAGAGCCACTGCCGTGTGCACGGCTCGGGGTGATGAGAGCCACTCCGTGTGCACGGCTTGGGCTGATGAGTGCCACTCCGTGTGCACGGCTTGGGCTGATGAGAGCCACTCCGTGTGCACGGCTCAGGATGGTGAAAGCCATTGCCGTGTGCACGGCTCAGGGGGATGAGAGCCACTCCGTGTGCACGGCTTGGGCTAATGAGTGCCACTCCGTGTGGACGGCCCAGGGTGATGAGAGTCACTCCGTGTGCACAGCGCAGGAAGTCGGTCACTCTACGTAAACTTTGACAAGACAGATGACGAAGAAGTGGTGAAGGCCAGTCTAATTCATAACCTTTTCAATGACAGGGCAGGCGAGTTCAAGTTCATGGCAGGCAAGATCATTACTCAGTGGGACAGTCGTGTTACAACCAGTCCTAAATTGTAAGCTAAAAATGTCCAGAAACCAGCTGCAAGAGATGGCAAACTCCGAGATGAATTCCACGGTGACGTTTGCCGAAATGGGGAATAAGAACAAGAAGATCAACAGTGCTCTATGTATAGAGGTGCCCATGGTGTCGCAAGGTGTCGTAACGCCCTGTGAGGTGACGCTACGGGCACTGATCTAGCAGTGACTGTCGCCGTCCAGCCCGAGGCCGATTGTTTACCCCCGGCCGGGATTTCTCCGGCATCCTCCTGGTGTGATGGTTAGCAGGCGCCAGTTGGTTGGTCCTGGCGCAGTCGGCGTGTTCGCTCGGTCAGGAGGCGATCCTTGACGTGAGTTGGAGGCGAGCAGGGCAGATAGCAGGCTATCATAATGGTGGATGATGGCGGAACATGATAAGGTTGTATAAGATAGTGGGTTAGCGTGGAGGGGGACCAGTCGACGGTTGGTTCACGCGACGTCAACATGTGGAAAAGCTCGGCTTACGTGGTAGACAATGCGATCATCCTTGAACGCTGTCGGCCTGCGTTTCCGGATGTGGCAGGAACAAGTTGTATTTGCCAACGTTAATCTTACGCAAGGGCGCAGCTGGAGGCTTAGGTCAGGTTGGTTAGGGAGAGGATAACGAGTGGGTCACGGGGTCGATAAAGGGTGAAAGGCCGCTAAAAATATAAAGAGAAAGGTAGTAAAAGGCCGCTAAAGAACCACCAGATACGGCCGCATAATTTCGATGGGACTCGTTTTTCCCTGTACTATTCCTCTTATCGTCCTCAATTTTTCAGCAACCAGAAGCCACCGGAAGATATACCTGTGTCTGTATTTTAAAGTCCGTACACTGAATCAACCATAATAGAGATATTTCCTGCAGAGATATTGAAGACTCGTGAACGTGCATTGCAGGTCTAAATGGGGTCAAAATGTTATATCTACTCACATGGCTAGCCCATATTCGTAGGGGATGTTCAACCTTTTTTCATTATTGAGTAGTGAAAAACTTGGTTTGTTAGTTATGAAGATCCGAGCTCACAAGCCTTAGAAACAGAAGCTCGACGGCCGGCGTTGCAGTCTCTCCGGACCTCGCGTCGTCGGCACTGTGGCAAATTATATAAGGCGGTGGTTAACGGCGAACAAAAAGCAATGACGCATCTGAGTGAAATTTCTTTGGACCCCTTAGCATGCCAATAAGGACGTCGAAGGGAAATTCCCGCTGCGTTTTTGAAGCCTGCTGAGTCCTTTATTTATATTGATGATGAGAATGAATTAGTATCTACAGCACCGCGAACTCGTGATAGAATCTGGTGGTGCTGCTGAAAAGTTAACGTAGAATCTCTATTTTTGTGTTGCTGTACAGCTGCAGCTGTGACGTGTTGTTTCTTGGTGTTTTCAGGTAACGATCTCAAGGTTGAATAGGTAAAATATACGCCCCAGTCTTAACTTCAAACTGTGCGAATTTATTTTGAAAGGATTCCGGAAGCATTGCTTCACAGCGATCGTTCTCGCGCGCCCGACGCCCACCGCCTGGGTCAGCTACAGCGGCCAACTCCGGTCGGTTGGACGGAAACCCAGCCCCGGCCCTCAGTTTCCTGCTCTTAGGATTGCGAATGCGTAGACTCATACCCTGGTATCGCATGTAGTTTTTTACCAGACGAATCTGTAGAAGCATAGATGTCCCTGGACAAACGTATTGACCAAACGGCTCATTATCGCCTCAGGTGTCCAATAATTGGCAGACTCGAGTTAGGCCTAACGACCCTTGGTTGAAATGGGATGGAGAGCACCCGCTCGGTACTAGGGTCCCTGAATGATATTGTGTCATGATGGACTATAATCGTAAGTCCTCATATCTCCTGTCATTGTCGGATGACCCCGACCAACGCGAGAGGCCCTCTGGCGTTCGGGTTCCCGTCTGTCTTTCTCTTCAGCAAATACTTCACTGTAAGACTCGGGCTCCTCGCAGACATAAGACCCCTGTTAGACACTGTGGCCCCGATCAACACAGATCCCTCATTGTTTCAGGGACCGCGATTAGTGCACATATCGGGCACCGGCCTTGTTCCTGCTTGGGAAGCGGACCCCAGGACTCTGACCGACACGGAGCCGACTGTTCGGTACTGGTGGTGCCTGACCGATATAAAGGCCCGTATCGACTCGGGACTCCGGCCGACGCGAAGGGTCCTCCGACAGGCGTTTGAGGGTTCTGCACTGTCGGCCCCTTAAAATGACCCTCGCCCAATCATTTGGGCACTTCGGGCATTCAAGTCGGGTTCTTGTTCGTTCGTTTTCAAGTTCGGGGCGAGGGGACCCAAGGGACCAGGTGCCTAAAGGGATCTGAGGGGGTCAAGGGTGTCTTAGGCACCACGTGCCCCTTTGCCCGCTTTGCCTGGGCCACTGTACGTTATTCATGGAGGGAGAGGGGTCTTTGATGGACCGTGATATAGTGTATCACGGTGCATCAAAGGGGAGGGTAGCGTAACATAATGGTCAGGTGTGGCCGTAAATAATGTTTTGGTGCTTTTTAAACCTCGCAAAATCTTAAAAGCGGATACCGTTGGCTTCTTATCACGACAAGCACGCATCCGTGTTCGGTTCACACCTTAAGCTTAAAAGCACGTCACTTTTTGAGGCGTTACGCTTAATGCATAGAATCCAAATCTGATCACGGCCACGCGTTCGCCATGACGTCAGACATTCGCGCTTTTGATGACCTGGCCTTTACATGAAGCCTTCAGGCAGCTAGAGGTAAAGCACTAGGTCATTTCCAGTTAGCTAAGGGTTCCTTTTTTGCTCATATTTGTACATGCGGAAAACCCGGTTGCGCATCACTCAGTCATTAATACATTAAATCCAAATCTGAAGATAGCCACGGACTATCTTTGCAACTCAATGAAATGCACTTTAAGCGACCCGGCCGCTAAAAGTCACCATTCAGCCTCTAGACAGTAGGAGGTAAAAACGCGGTAGCGAGCTGCTTCGTTAGTGCAGCATCAAAACCAAACTCAAACCATCTAAGTGCGCGTCATGCCGTCAGATAGATGGATTCTCAGCAACCTGACATCTAAAGTTTGCCGTACAGCCTCTAGGCAATGAGCGGGGAAAACTCGGTTGCGCATCCCTCTGTTGATATTGCACCCGCGTACTGGACCCCCAGTCGCCTGGAGGCTACGCAGTCACACTGAAAGGTCAGGCTGTGAGAGGTGCATGTGCCTGCCATGGCGAGCATGTAGCCATTGTCATACTCGGATTTAATGCAATACCAATACAGTAACGATGGACCATGCTGCTTACTCCTCATTGCCTCAGGACTATATGGTACTCTCCAGGGGTCGGGAATTGAATATCAAAAGTTCGTCTACCTGACGTTATGGCAAGCACGTAGATGTGCTCAGCTCAGGCATTTGCCTGGAGCCCTCCAAAAGGTCTCAGGATCTCATTAAAACGGTACCTTATGGGATCATGGGTCCACGCTTGGGATTCAGCCACATATCTGGCTCGGATGTGGTTTCGATGCAGTAATGACGGAGCACTTCATTTGCCTGTCGGCTTTCTGATGGCATTTACAGGTTATGTCGCTTATGATGCCAGTGCTCGCCTCAAATCCATGACCGTATTTTGACCCTAGATTCCTGGGGGTGTTACACAGGTGACCCAAGCATCTGGCTGTTGGAAGATTTGGATTTATGTTCTATTGACGGAGTAATACTTGACCGCTTCTTAAACCTCTCGCACTCTGGAGACCATACGGTGACCCTGAGGTCAGGTTGTCAAGAGTGCATATTTACGTCATTGCAAGCACGAGGCCGTTGTCAAAGATGTATTCGTGTATTGATCATTGGTTAATGCGTGACTGTGTTTTCCGCGTACACGAATATGAGTCCGAATAGGACCTCGCGAGTCATGGGAACCAGAAGTAATCACGATTCAATCCCTGGTTGCTTGGGGGCTATGCGATAAGCTTAAGGTCAGTTGCCCGAAACTGCATATACCCTACGTCGTGACGAGCACGCAGCAGTTTCTTATTTCCATGCAGTTCATTACTGCCTGCTGGCCAAGTAATGTGTAACTACATTTATAACCATTATGGACTGGAAGGTATAAGGTGCTCAAAACAGGTCAGATTGTTGAAGTGTTTGCATTTCACGCTTAAAGCACACGATTACAAACGCCAGGCTAGGCTAGATTTACAATGAGCCTAGCCTTTTGTCGCCATATATGCAGTGGCTGATCTAGCCTGGAGTTGTTGTTTTTTTTTGGGGGGGGGGGGGGGCAACCGTTCGTCGCCAGCTGGCTGGTGTGGGATCCGAGGTCCAGCACATGGTGTCTCTCGCGAGTACCTAGACGGGACACCATTCAAGCACCGAAATGCTTTTGAATCTTCCATATACAGTATGCATGTTTACAAAGCTCGTAACATAAAACGAGTATGACTAAGCCGCGTCCAAATGCTTTTTGTTTTGATATTCAAATCGCCGCCAACTTTTCTCCATGAATTTTGTCGCCGAAACGGCAGGAAATGTTTGATACCGCACCATCAAAGTTAAAACAGACAGCAAGTAGACGAAACTTTTATGAAGTTCCGAGATTTTTTTAGGGAGGGGGAGGCAAAACGTACTCTCAGAGTTTGGGGGGCCAGGGCCCCGGGCCCCCCCCCCCCCCAGGATCCGCCTATGCATGTATGACGTTCTACACCAATAACATACCTAAACAAGAACTCTCGAATTTCTCGTTTTTAAAATGAGGGTCTTCGGCTGCTCGAAGTTCGAAGAGACCGGGATAGACAGGCCAAGTGGACTTTTAGATTCCCGATCACCATGAGCTGAAGGAAGATAATGTAAGCTATTACATAGTTCTTGGAATAAACTGGTATTTCCAGTGGCTTAGATGATGCCTAACGCATACGGTTGGCGTAATTTCTTCTCGTGAGATACTAGCAGCACTTTAGTGCTAATGTTTGTTGTCATAATGATTTGTTTGCGTCATTTTTGCCCAGGGCCCTGATTCAAGGCCCGTTTGCCTATTGAGGGCGGCTGGCGACGTTAACGCGGAAGTCCGGTGGCCTTCGTGAAGCTGGCGGGTGGTCGACAGGGGCGTTCTGTCTTTCAACTCACTGCGTTCGTGAACATTGGAAAGCAGGCCTCAGGACCGGAAGAATCTCAAACATGGACAGTGCGGCCAAATGTAAAAGTTGGTTTTTCATGATCATCAGCGCGCTTGGTCTCTTTGTGGGCCTTGCAGGGTTCTTTGTGTTCATGTTCACGTTTGCCAATTATCAGGCAGGATCTTTGGCATGCTTTTCAGGTAAGAATAATGACATCTGTGTGTGTGTGTGTGGGGGGGGGGGGGGGGGTATAGCTAAGCTAAGAGTGTTTATGCCATGGCTTTATTGTGTTTATCAGCTGCTAAACCATGTGCTAGTGTAAACAAATGCTGAGGAGGAATTGTACTCCACTGCTACTTGCTAGTAGTGCAAGGCATGCTGCTTTAGATTCCCATGTTGATAGATCAAACAAACATTTAGCTGACCACATTAGATGCATTCACAATATATATGCTTCATGATATCTGTTGAGATTGCCATGTATACATCCTAGTAAACTTGAATATGTTCAGTTTTATTTTGTTGTACAATGTTATATGCAATCATGTGCATTATGTTATGCTGTAAATATCATGTTACTAGTTTTTTCATCAGACATGCATGTTACTTAAGTTGCAAATGCTTGCATGCATTCACATATGGTTGCCAGCTGCTGTGTATGTTTATGGAGTTTTCAGTGCAATAACCACACTCAGTGAGTGATCTTGATCTGTTCTCAGGTCTGCTGGCTGCTCTGTGTCTTCACCTTCAGATACTGGACCATTTTGATCTGATGGAAGCCTGGTATAACCCAGTCATCATGAGGCGGGTTGCCATATTTGCCATCACTGTTCTGCTTGGCATTCTGGCATTGATGGGGTGGTATCTCAGCAATGTCATCTCCAAACATGAAGGTATGGATCAGTTTGGGTCCCTGTAAAGGGAGTGCCACCTTTTGGGTCAAACTTGTACTGCTTTACATACAAATGGATCATTGGACCATGTCAGATTTCAGGTGCTGTTTGTTTTTTTCAGTCTTTTCGCTAATGGTTCCATCAACTATGATTCTTTTCACATTTCAGCTGACTAGGCTGTTTTCTTGCTTATCAACTAACATATTTTCTTGGACTTTACTTTATTGCATTTCCACCAACTCTCATGTTCACCATTTTCATATCCTGCACTATATGCGCCTATAGCTAGGCCTTTTGCTTAGAAGGTGCCTGTTGTGAGAAAATTGGTTTGTCAGTTGCATGATAGCATCACTTATTTTAATCTGCCGATGTTTTCAGAACATCCTAACTATGTGCACACCTGGGATGTAATCCCCTGCTGTGAGAACAAGTGCCTGGGCCATCAGCAACATGAAGGTCCTCATCCCCATGTGTGCTACAAATGTGTTGAACCTTCAAATAGACCTTGTGGGTGCAATATGCTGGTCCATATTTGTGAGCTCTTTTTTGCATGGGGTGTAGCGGTGGCCCATCACGAGGTTTGAACAAGGCCAGTCTGTAAAAAATGTGTGTGGTCTATTTGGACAGGTTTCTACCCAATTGAGACAAGCAACTCAGTCCGTGCAGTGATGTGCTTCTTGACCTTGAAGTGGGCCATCTCCCTGCTGGCATTCTCAGTTATTTACCGACGGAAAATGGTGCAACGGGCTTTCGCCTACCACACCCTACCAGGTACGAAGTGTGCATTAGCATCCAGTAAAATTTAGCTGGATTGGTTATTGACACATGGCTTTACTGTCCTCACTGTCACCCGGAGTTGTCACCCCGTGTTATGAGGGCTTGGTATCGTTACCACAAACCGCAACAGTTCGTGTAAGCCAGGCGCACTTTGGACCGATTTGTACCAGGACTTCCATTCTGGACCTTAACAGAACCTTGGCCGCGTCAGCTCCTCAAACGTGACAATTTCGTGCAAGTGAGCATGCAGCATTCACTGGGTGACGATCCGGTACCCGGCCGTATTATTGCTCACATTGCAAAAAGCAAGACTCTTGTCGAGCCAATATCGACAGCCAATCATGTCGAGAGGCACCCTTGCGTTTTGTCTCCAGTCTTATAGGACGACTCATCGACCTCGCAAATGCTTTACAAAACAGTCAAAAACAAAGAAGTCAGCACAGTGGGAAATGCCATGGAGAACATGCGCTTTCAGTTGGGTTGCAGCAAGTAACAATATCACACTAGTCTAGACTCGCCCGGTGTGTTTTGTACGGGGAGCGGCGCAGGAGCAGATGACTATGTACACCACACATCACAACCAGTGCAATCGCCGTCGCGTGCCCCCAGAGGAGCCGGAGGATGCGTCGCCCGTGCCGACCTGACTCGGCTCGGCTGGCGGCTGACCTCGGCTGACACCAGCTGACCCGCGTGGTGTCCTGCGCCGCAACACGGAGAGGACGGGAGCAGCGAACCGTCATCGACCGACCGCTTATCGCGCGGGCCAGGGATACCCAAATACGCACACATCGTGTTCGCCTCGTGTCGTGCTTGGGTTTAGTTACTCAAATGTACATGCACGACGAAGGGCCACGTGAACCAGTGATACATAGCATGCACGGATTGTAGTCGCCTTGTGTCATACCTGGGTGGAGTTACTTGACTGTGATTGCACGGAGTGTGAAAACGAATCTCTCCGCTTAAAAACGGTTGCTTTGGCAACTGCGTTTTGAGCACCTAGGGGTGTATCGTTTCAGTGTATGGCGGATGGTGAACCCAAACTCAAACTTCGTGATAAAAAGGTTTGTCATGCACTGTACTTAAATGCGATTGGGTGTGTCATACACATATATTTTGATAAACCGTCAGCTGTTGGTTGTTGCAGAAGCGTGCGCATCCTATTTGCTGGGTTGGAATTGCCATCGCTGAACATGGGAGCGAAGCCGGAGCTCGGGTCGAACACGTTATGTGTATGGTGCCGAACTGTTAAGACGACTGTATGTACCAAACTCCACACGGCTCGTTCTTAATTTCAACTCGTGCCCGAAAAATGTCCGGAACTTGGGGTATTTGGCCAATGGTCATTTTGTAGGCTCCATAAATTCGTGTAAAGCAAACAACAGCAACATATAAAAATCGTTACGACGGGCCCCCTTGACGAGCTGGTCTTGAAGGGAGTGTCCCAACTTGGGGCATGTTTAAAAGAACATGCTCTGGTGAAATCGCAGGGCTGGTTACACCATATGATAACATTGAGGAGCGTGATTACAGCAACGGCAAGACATGATAAGGATATCAGTTTTAATTATTTTCAAGTCCAAATTGCGCTGCCAACGGTTTACAACAGCACTACGCTTCCTCCCTGTAGTCGTGACCGCCGCCGTCGGACGCCCCCCCCCCCCCCCCCCTCCCGTGCGAATAAAAGAACATTAGTGTTTGGCCCAGCAGGCAGAGGGCTGTTGCCTAGAAGCGCATTGGTGGACGTTTGAACCGCGTCGCGTGGATCATGTGATGCTCCTGTTCCCAAAGCGAAAGTGGGTCTCGAAAAGAGGCACTGTGGTAAACGCCAGAGGGGAGAAAAAGAAACCATGGTATAACGTTTCTTAAAATGCGCGGGAGAATAGCTTCATGTTCGCTTATATTTTTGTCTATTGATGCAAACTTTCGTGGCGTTTATTACCATAGCATGTTGACCCAAGTGTGTAACAAACATAAGAGAAAACGCACCGGAAATAGGAAGGCAAGTTAAATGCGCTACTTTCATAGCGGTGAACAGGGGTTCAAATGAGATTTCTACCGCAGGGCCGGCTACTTCAAATCGAAATTCTGAGCTATTGTGAAGCATTTGGAGAAAAGTGGTGTACCTGATCAAATCGTACGCGTCTGATGTAGTAATAAAAGAAAAGTACAAAAAGGCAGGATACTCCCTTTAGCGTCAACTAGCCCGCATTATTGTTGTCTCAGCAGACCGACTTGACCCGTCCAGAAGAGCTCTTGGCAAGGCTGCACCCTTGCAAACATCCGCGCGGCCGTAGGATTTCCGGCAACGCTTGTCAGTTCTCAGAAAGCTGTACGTGGTATTTTCAAAACGGAAATTCGAGCTGTTTTGTGAGGCGGCGTTTTTGTACAACTGCGCATCATTTCGTAGAAATATCGCCACCATGTTACACCCTCTCATTCCACTAACATGGGAAACGTATCGTCTTCAAATCGCAAAAAAATCTGGAGACGTGGCTCGGAAGCAGGCGCAGATCTCGTTGACCAGGCGCCGCGGGAAGACGGGGCTTGTTACGGAGCACAGGGACAGTCGTACTGGCAAGTGTGGAGGTCAGTGCGTGCAGATTCACGTGCCATCGTGCGCGTGCGCCAATCAGGGATCCGGTAGTTTTAGGACGTTTAAAAAGGTCAAAAAGGTGTCTGACTTCGGTAGCGCGTCAAGCTTCAAGGTTTTAGGTGGAAAATGATAGGTATTACAGCTGATTCCGGGCTGCAGCGTAATCCTGACCCCGTATTCATATATTATCTGAATTTTCCGCTGATTTCGGTCCCGTGAGGAGCCTTGGCGAAGACGTTTCAGTATCCCTGGTGCCATTTGCCCTGTTAACGCAGAGACGGATGTGATGCCGGCTTTACGACGTAGGCTGTGGTCAATGCACCATCTGCAGGTCATCAAGGGGTCTTGACACCGTCCCCGTATCAACACTGCTCATGGGCACGCCAGTAACAGTCCGGAAGCCGCTAAACGCCCATTTTTTCCGAAACCAGCCTCACATGCCACACCGCGTTGCGGCCTTAACTGGATGGGATCCGGCCATGATCCGCATGCGTGTGGTTCGTTTTGCTACGACCAGTATCTATCCACGATATTCGCATCTTCATTGCGTGTGCTATGACCAATATCCATTCACGATAGTCGCATTTCCATTGCGTGTGCTATAGCCAATATCCATCCACGACATTCGCATCTTCATTGCGTGTGGCAGTCACCAAAAACGCCGCTATTCCAAACTGAGATATCTTGTTGATGGAACTACGGGCTTTGAAAACCCAGAGCCAGCCAACATTTCAGCGCTTATCAACGAAAGCTAAACGTAACTGCACCTCCGCTAGCCAGACTGACGGAAGTAGGATATCCCAATAGATTGGTGATCTCGACAGTACGTCCTAGTGTGTCCGAGGGCGAATATTTCTAGTGCGAGAACCCACAATGTCGCAAAACCAACAGCCCGATGCCTTTCTTGCTTTTATCACGTCGACGCGTTCCACCCACTTACCATCAGATATCCCCTCCACAGGGATATTTCACTTCTGTTACGTCTCGCTCGTATGACGCCAGACGACTTGTCATACCGGGGATAAAACCGACAGCGTCTGACAGCGCAGTGCTCCATGTGATTTTTTAAAAAAAACTTACGATCTAATGGCATTTGCCGCACCGCAACGTTTTCAAAAAGAGCAAGAGTATCTCCTAACAGGGCATCAGGACATGCCTGTTTGCTGGACGTATCCCGGATGACTTGCTTCAGGCGCGAATCCGTCCAGGTATAACCCACGTCTGCAACCACGCTGCCCGACTGTGCCAGGGATATTACATACCAACGAGCCCAGGAGCCGGAGGCGCTTCTCGACCACGCCCGTGCCGATCTTAGCTCTGACCTACACATCGCATCACCGCAACATCGGACTCCTGGGCGCAGCGCACGCGCCTCTAATGATAGGAGATACCTCGGTGATCAGCGAAAACCGCCGGTCAGCCGGGCGGCCGCGACCTCTCCCTTCTCCGTCCAGCATCGCCGAAAGACACACTCCGCCGCGCTCTGCCCGGTATATTGAGACCGTTCAGACCATCGGCGTGCGGTCCACCCATCCACACAGTGTCGCGACCCGGCTGCCCGCGCGGCGCCGGGCCGGAGGCCGTGGCCCCTGCCGTCTGAGGTCGGGTCAGCGCCGACCCGCTGACGACCCGCCAGGCACCGGCCGGCCAGCCGCGCCCGGCCGGCGCCGGCCAGGACCGCGGAGCGGAGGCGGAGGGTCCGGCCAGGGCTCCAGAACGGAGTCTCAGTCTGGCCAGGGCTTCAGAACGGAGTCTCAGAGTCCGGTCAGGGCTTCAGAACAGAGTCTCAGAGTCTGGCCAGGGCTCCGGAGCGGAGTCAGAGTCACGGAACAGTGCAACGCATCACAAAGTCGGGAGAGCGGTGGCGTGTCCAACTCGGCCGCGGCCCGCTCACTCGTCGTACAGGGGCGTCTCGCCGGCGCGCGGGGTCCGCCTCGAGCGCGACGCCGGGTTACCCGGTCTGCAACGGACGGCGTGGGGTCACTGACCATGCCGCGGCGCTGGGGTGGAGCGGCCCGCGGTGCGTCGAGCCCGGGCCGCGTCGGCGCTGCCGCCGAACTCGGTCTGAGTGGTGAGAACGGCTTACAATGTGCTCCACGAAGTCGGATCCGTACAGCACGCATGCGTTTCGACGTAAGCAACCAATAGACGAATGGGCAAGAATGTAGGTTGGCATATCTAAAATTCACGGACATATCTGGAGAGCAGCCATACATTGTTCCACGATCCTAGACGCCAACATACAAACGCAAGCACGAACGACTGTTAAAGCACTGGGTCAGCTCAGTGTGAGGTCAACCGGCCTGAGACGACGCAACGCTACGGGCGAGATCATGATATTCTTGGCGCCCTCAGCAGTCGGGCCAAAAACAAGACTCGAGCCCGACAGCTCCTCGTTCCGAGCCCCCAGACCCCACCATCAGCTGTCCTAGTCATCCCCAGTACGGTTCTGTACTCACGGTGGGAAGCCGTCTCGGGGTGTGCGCATGCCGTCGCGAGGCGTGGAGGCGCCGTCGCCGCGCGGGGTCGACCTGCCGTCCGCGCGCGGCGTGAAGCGACCGTCGGCGCGCGGCGTCGACCTAGCGTCCATGCGCGGCGTCGACCTGGCGTCCATCCGTGGCGTCGACCTGGCGTCCATACGCGGCGTCGACCTGGCGTCCATGCGTGGCGTCGACCTGGCGTCCATACGTGGCGTCGACCTGCCGTCTGCGCGTGGCGTCGATCTGGCGTCCATGCGCGGCGTCGACCTGGCGTCCATGCGCGGTGTGCTGCGGCCGTCGGCGCGCGGCGTGGAGGCCGGGTCGGCGCGCGGCGTGGTGCGCGCGTCGCCGCGGCTGTGGCGCGCCTTGGCCCAGGCCTCGGCGGCGGCGCCCCAGTCGTGCGAGTCGCGGCTGACGGACGGCGTCGGCTGCGGGTGCCGGCCGGCCGCCGGGTAGCGCGGCGAGGCGGCCACCTGGTGCGCGGCGGCGGCGGCGGCTGCGGCGCCGCTTCCGCCGCCGCCGCCCTGGTACCGCGGCGTCGTGGCGTACGGTGTCATGAATGGCGTCTGGCCGGACGGCGTGTACGGCTGGAACGGACGGCACGGATCAGGTTAGGTCAGGTCAGGTCAGATCAGATCAGATCAGATCAGATCAGATCAGCTCAGATCAGATCAGATCAGGCACACAAGGTCGGGACGGGTACACAGACATCACAAGGCATGCCGGAACTGCAGCTCACACCCGCCCTCCCCCCCCCCCGACCACTGCGGCGTCACCAGGCACACCGCGACAGCGGAGCATGATCAGGTCGCTGCCAGATGCCATTGAGATGGCTGTCGATTTGGTAAGCACTGTTTACATTCCAAATTCACGGAACGAGGTTGTCTGTAGAAACTTGAATCACACGGAATAATGACTTACAGCCGGAATCATTGCACGGACTATGGCACAGCGCAACTGCGACGTTTCTGCGCACTTGTTTCAACGGGACCATACTCCGTCAGCAGCCGTTCGCTGTTGAGAAGGACCACTTCATCTCTCGAAATTCAGCACGGTACTAATCACAACTCACAACACGCCGTTGTAGTGGAGCCCAAATTCAGCCCTTCACTACGTGAGCGGACCGGTGTCTAGCCCGGCGCCGTGCCACTCACCGTGTTGGGGTAGTAGCCGGGGGTGTGGGCGGCTGCCTGCGACAGGTTGTGCAGCACGTTGCCAGACAGGTTCTGCGCCACCCGCGCCACCGCCTCGGCGTTCACGTCTGCAGGGAGAGGGCAAACGACGGCTTCGTCAACGTTTCACATCGCATCCGTCGTTCGCAGCCACACCAAAAAGACGACAAGAGTAGATATTAGGTTATCTGTACACTGACGACCGCACGGGCGGCCATCGACACCGCAGCGAAGCTGGCGTTGACACCCAGCAAGACAATGCTACGAGCGCTGGGAAAAACTAGTAAACTACTGCAGCCCAAAAAACGCAGAGAAAATCACTCTGGCGATATCACTTTGCTGCCTTCTGAACCAAAAAGCCTGGGATGTTCCTGGTAAGTTCAAGAGAGCTGCGGGCAGGGTTACGAAAATCGTCGCCGTTTATTGTGTATTTTTGTACGGGTGGTCTGCAGTGGTTATTCCTCGTATATGAGGTTTTTACGTGGCCAATGAGAATCATAAAAGGTCTCGACGCTGATATCTTTCAAACAAAAATAGTGCTGTTTGGATCTCAGAAAACGTGGGTTATCTCAAAGTATGGCGTGAAATGTCAGTGAGGGCGCATGCTGTCCAGACTCACGCAAACGTCCTTTGGGAAAAGTGCCGTATAATCGAATACGGCGGGAGACAGTGAGGCAGGCAACAGTTACACATCAACCACAAAATATAATTACAATTACAAAAATTAAAACCCAGCTACGCGCCGAATATCACTCCGGCGAAATAACATCGCAGCTTCCTAAACCCCAAAGGCTGGGATATTCCTGACAATTACAAGACAGACATCTATGCACAGTTACAGAGAATTTCACTTTGCGCTATCGCCCCTCATAACAAAAACAAAAAAACAAAAAAGCGAACACTGCTGAAGCTCGGCACAGACAGACAGACGCCATTACGGACGCCGCCCATCGGCGTTGTGTGCCGATTACTGGCCGCCCGAGAATCGGTTGAGCGCAGCGAGCCAACAGATCCGTTGTGCCGGCCCGCCTCCGACCACGCCCTTCGCCGTAGCGTCAAACGCCTCCGGGCGGCCGCCAGCGCCGCAGCCCCGCCGATCAGAGGTCAACGAGCATGACATTGGCCTCCAGCGGGAGCTGGCCGCTGCCCGGCCGGCCGAGTCACCAGCCCGGCCGATAGGGAGACTGCCGGTGTCGGGCCGCCCCCCCCCCCCCCCCTCGGGAGCCGAGCGAGCCCCATCCCGGCCGCGCCGGCCCGAGAGACGGTAACCCTCGCGTCGCTCACTATGAGGTCAAATTGACTTTAACACTGCTGACACCGCTCGATAGCCGTCGACACCCCGTCGGCGGAGAACGTGACGATCAACACGCGCCTTGGAAACCCTTTGAAAATCCGTTCATCTGAAAGATTGGGGGTGGTGTGGGATGGGAGGGGGGGGGGGGGCGGTCAGCTCTTTGATCCGGACTAAATGCGTCACGAAGGAATCAAATGTGGGCAAGGTAGGGACTACAACAAACGTCTTACGAGTAAGTTCGGTGACCACTGACCACACGCCAGCGTTGTGTGTTCCAAACAAGGTCTGATGTCCGAAAATCTGCCAATTTTTGCGTTGCTTCGGTCATTGCCACGCGGTCCACTGGTTTGATGGGAAATATCATACGGTTGCACAATACCGATACTGCTGCTAAGGCTTACGAGCATCCGTAGACAAATGTTATGCTTCACATCACCATGCATGGTCGGTTTCGCATGATTTACCGTCACCACTTTCACCCGTGCCTTAGCCTTATAGGCCGTCAACTTCAACAATGTTGTAGCTTCTAGTTCGTTTTCTGTCTTCTGTTTTTGGTTTTTGGTTCTACAACGGGCTGGGAATATGCCTCTGGATGAAGTAGGGGATGTATTCTCATTCGCATTTGAACTGTATAAGAAACGTGCATCCCATTTGCATTTGCTATGCCGGACGGGTGTCGAGGGAGGCCACAACGTGGGAGGCAGCGTGGGTCGGAAGGGCGGCTCACTGTTGATATTGAAGCCAGCGCCGGGCGTGAAGGGCGTGCGCGCAGCGGCCGTCGTGCCGCGCGGCGTCTGCGGCACCGGGTCCCGGAAGTGGTCCTTGAACCAGCGGAACAGCGCCGGGATCGTCTCGAAGATCTGCTGCCGAAACCGGAAGCCCTCCGGCGTCAGCGTGATGAACTCGTGGCGCGCGCGCGTGCGCGGCATGTAGGACAGCATGAACTTGCCCGGGTGCTCCTGCGGACGGGGCGCGGGCGTCAGCGGCGGCCGACCGAAGCACGCAGCCCAGTAGAGTGTGCTGAGTCAGCACCCTCCAGCACCGCTGACACAACAGCGCAGGCCAGCACTGCTGACCCTTCACGAACGACGCCGCCAGACAGAAAGCGACGAACTCAGACGCATATGTGTGCGTCATCCGAACTGTCGCCATCATTTGCATGCCAAGTGACAGTGACGGCAGCGATGGCGCGACGCGGTGCTTTCCCGCCGCAGCCGGAGTTCACCTCGGGGACCGCGGACGTGACGCACTACCTTTCCCGGGCAACAGCTGCGATCACCTTACGGACGGACACGATGAAGAGTATTTCTGCACCATAGTGCACGCACGTACTGGAGGGAGATGTAATGCAGTTTTTTTCCGCTGCACGGCAGATGCCAAAACTAGAAACCGCCACGGTGAAGGGTGATCTCCCCACGCTCCCGCCTTGGAGACGGACACGATGTAGGATTATTTCCGCGCAGCCCCACCTTGGAGACGGACACGATATAGGGAATCTTCTGAGGGTTTTTGCGCTTCTCATCTCGCAGCAGCTCCTCGGCGCGCGGTCGCTTGCCGCCGTCTGTGTCGCGGTAGTACTTGTAGCTGAGCAGGTCGCGCGCGTGCGCCGACACAGGACTGACGTGGCGCGCCAGGATCTCGTCCAGGTCCTCGAACTCCTCGTTGTCTGAAGTCGGCGGCCGGCCGCGTGAGACCGGGTGGACAACGCCACCGGCGACCGGAACACGGAGGCAACTCATGTCCGAAGCTGGACGCCACTGTATTGGCGTAACTAGCGGCGTGATGAATTATCCAACACACGACCACCCACGCCCGCACATGCCACCAGCTTGGCTCGTTTAAGGCCAATTTACAAAGCCATCTTTCTCTGGCGGCTTGACAGGGCACCGGCGCAGTCCGCTCCGGCTGGACCCGCCAGATACTTACCGATGACCAGCGTCTGGCCCAGGCTGAACGCGTTCTCCTTGCCCATCTCTTTGACGTTGATGTGCTGGATGACGTCATCGGTCACCTTCCAGGACACGGTCAGCTGATCGCTGCCCTGCAGCACGCGCGCGGGAACCAGTGAGCACGAGCTCTCGCGTGGCACTCGAGGGAGGATGCAACGCGAACGCATGACACAGGTGCACGGATCTCCAGCTAAAACCGGCAGGCTGATTTCTAACGTCACGCGGACTGTCCGAGCGGACGCTGACGGCGACGGCTGCAGCGCCCCGGCCAGCCGGCCCCCGCCCTCATATGGCTGCTGCGCCCCGGCCAGTCGGCCACCGCCCTCACCTGGCTGTTGCGCCCCGGTCAGCCGGCCGCCGCCCTCACCTGGCTACTGGGCCGGATGATGGCCTCGCCCTGGTCCATGGTGGCCAGCAGGCGGCGCGCCTCCTTGAAGTCGATGTTGTGGAAGGCCGGGTGCACGATCACCCGCTTGAGGTAGGTCTGCGCCTCCTTCTGCTTGCGCGTGGCCTCGGCCGCCTGCCGGTCTTCGTTCTCCGCATCAACGTCGTAGAACGGATCCTTGGCCGGCCTGCCGGGCGCGACGCAGGCGCAGGCTCAAGCAACGTCTCAGGCCGAGGTAGACATTGCCGACGGTTAACACCGAAGGCGGCCGCGATAGGGCCTGCCTGCGTCCCAGGGTGCTGCGAGCCCGTGTGGCCCGCCGAATCTCATCCCCACCCTATGTTGTTGTTGTTGTTGTTGTACCCTTTTACATGAACTGTTTTTACGCACTTCCGGCTAGAGTTCCTCGGAATACATCACTGATGAATGGGTAACCCCATCTGTCTGTCGGGGGCAGGCTGGAAGCACATTTCAGCAACAATTTTGTAGCTGTGGTGCAAATCAGCACCATTTCCCAGCTGAAATGCTTCACTGAATGAGCTGGGTCAAAAAATTCGGTTCACGGAAATATTCATGTTTAAACCAGTCGGCAAAGATCAGCGTTTTCACGTCGCCACAGCGTTAGCGTCATATGACTCAGCCCCACGACGACGTCACAGCATCACTACCCAGAATGCAGCAATACGGGAGCTTGCCATCAGCGATATTGTTTGAGCTTTGACATCAGTCAGACTGGTAGTTGTAGTCAAGGCTATCTTACGTTGTAGTGTACACCGCAACGGGTCACCATGGCAACGGCGTCTACAATCTTGTCCATACTGCTGGTTATGGCATGGTCTCTAAGAAGCATCGCTAAAAAACAGCATTGCTCAGCATTTGCACAGCAGTTTGCTGACGGTCCTAACCATCCTTCCTCGCATGCCTGCGAGGTGCCTCTAGGTGGCATGCCCTCGCATGCCTGCCCGCCGCCGACGCCATGACGTCGGATTCGACATGTTGGTGGTCAACTGCATGAGTGCATGCTGCTTAACAAATGGCGACTGACACTCTCCTGACCGGACGATGCTGACCCGGTTATAAATCCCTCGGCTAAGGACTTTTCCAAACGGATATCGGGCAATTTGATTATTATGGGCATGGACAAGCAATAAGGGGAACAACTTATCACAGGGCTACCAAAGCGGAGGGAAGGCGCTACAACAGAACAGTTTAAGCCACAGTTCCACACTAGCACATTAAGAAGTGCGTAACCCTTCCGAGTAACCGAAGCTTTACAGGCCCGATGGCATACTTACGAACGAATGTAACTACCCACGGTACAAACAGCGCAAGATAAACTGGTTCCAAAGAGCATTTTCACGCAATTCGACTTGACTCACCCGATCAATGGAGGCGGCTCGACCCTCCCGTCGTTCGGCAGCACTCACCTCCACTCCTTGTTCTTATCGGCCAGGTCGGACGACTTGCACGTGCACTCGACCCAGAACTTCTCGATGTCGATCTTGACCACGCGGCAGAAGATGGTCTGGCCCGGATGGACGCGGTCTTCGGGGTTGGTGACGCGGTTGTCGGACAGGTTCTTCATCTGAATGAAGCCCGAGCAGCCGTTGTCCAGCCTGATGCGTACGCCGATCGCCTTGCCCGGACACGCGTTCGTGTCGAAGTGTGACCACACCTCGGAAAGCTCGGGGAAGTCCTTCTTCAGGCAGAACGGGCACTGCCAGAGCCCGGTATCCGTGTCGCGCACCGGGTTGTCCTGGTTCATCTGCTCCGGCTTGGGCTTGCGCCTGGTGAAGCCGGTGACGGTGCTCAGCAACAGCTTGCCCTTGTACAGCGTGTCGGGCGTCTCCTTGGTCAGCATATTGAAGAGCTCCAGCGGGTCAGGCGACATGTACGGCGTGCGCAGGTCCTTGTAGCGGTCGTTCAGCTCGGCCCGGATGTCGTAGAGCGTGATGGAGCGGTTGCCGAGCCCCTGGCGCTCCAGCTCCTCGGCGAAGGCGTCCAGGTCCAGGTCCTTGAGCCGCTCGGGGTTGTCGATAATCTCCTCGAGTGCGCCGGCCGGGTTGCCGTCCTCGTCGTCGTACTCGAGCGCATCGACGGCCATCTTGCGCGCCCACTCATACGTTTCCAGGTGGATACGAGTGCCGTCCAGCAGGTCCGTGTAGCGGTCTGTGATGTCGCCCAGCGAGTTGGCGTTGATCTTGATGAAGCCGGCGCAGTTTGTCAGGATCTTGGGCCCCAAGTGGCAGTCGGTGACAAGCTCGGTGCGGTTGGCCAGCCGCTGGCTCGTCTGCTTCAGCGTCTTGAGCAGCGTGGCCGCCTTGCGCACGCCCAGGCCGCAGACGAACTGCACCAGCGGCGACGCGTACGGGTTGGCCAGCGCCAGGTTCACGTCGACGCCCACCTCGTTGGTGCGGTTGATGAACTCGATCTGCACGGTCTCCAGCAGCTGGTCGCGCGGCAGCTGCTCCTGCAGCGAGTGATAGCGCAGGCAGAGACACTCCTCCTCGGCATTACACAGCTGCGCGAACTCCATGAGCGGGTCCTGCAGGCGACGCGCCAGCGACACCGCCTGCCGCAGCAGCTCCGGATAGTCGCGGAAGTCGCTCACGCCCTTGACACTGTTGGCATACACCTTGGCCAGCTCGTTGTCGAGGATCTCCACCTGAATGGCCGGGAACTGGTTCTCGGCGACCAGCGTCTGCACCAGGGCGCGCAGCTCCTCGGCCAGCGTGACCGCCTCGCGCGACTCGCCGCCCACCACGATCACGTGCGGCTTCTTGGCCTCCACCAGCTGGCGGATGGCGTCGAGGTCGGCCTCCTTGCCGAGTCGGTCGGCCTCCCGCCACGCGTCCTTCCGCTTCATCAGGTGCTGCAGCTTGAGGAAGTCGGTGACCTCGCCGTCGGCGCCCACCATGCAGGCGTAGTCGGCCGTCGACGGGTCCGTCTCGTAGGCCACGGCTAGCACACGCACGCCGTCCGAGCAGTCCCACTCGTCCTCGTCCTCGTCCGGGAAGGAGGCCGTGTACGGCGCGATCGAGAGCCAGTTGAAGAGGCGCCGCCGCACCTGGCGCAGCACGAACTCGCGGGCCTCCTGCAGCAGGCGCGTGCGCAGCTCCTTGCGCAGCGCCGGGAACATCATCTGCGTCAGCGCCAGCTCCACGCACTCGCCGCGCAGCTCGTTCCACTTCTGCACCGTCTTGCTGAACTCGTCCTGCGGGAGGTCCACGTCAGGTTACCAGCGAGGGGGGGGGGGGGGGCGGTGATCAGAGCACGACCCGCAGTCAGCAGAGTCGGGCATGGAGAAGAAGGGAGGGGGGGGGGGGACAGTAAGGACACCACACATCTTTCACGACTTACTCGACATGAAAATGACAGTTCAAGTCAACTTGTCGGCTGTTAAACCGGTTCGCGTTCCAAATCAAATGTCATTCGCAGGTCTTTGGAAAGGTTGCTGTCCTGCATTCGACACGGAGTGATGCGTGACTACTGAAGCGATACACCGGCACAGGCACCAGCAGACGCGTCAGCCACACAAGCCGTCTTTCTTCCCAGCATACATTCAGGCCCAAATCCTTTCAGTCATAATCCACCTTCCGTCACAGTAGAATCACAAAACTAAACGAAACACTGAAAAAGACTTATGCCTGGAACGTCTTCGACTCTCATCCAGTTCTTATGCAAGCTACATTGCGCTCTATACAGCATACTGGCCAACAGCGATCGAGATCTTCGAGAATGCCGTACATCAACCAGCGAGCTGGCCGCAAACCCAGTTGCTCAGAAGTGTCGTCACGTTACCCTCCTTTGGGCGGGGAGCTTTCAAGCCGCTCACTTCTTTTATCATCTGTCATGCTATCGTGGCATGACCGCGTCCAAAACAATGCGAAACAGCCATTGCCTGTTGACAGCCAGGGGCGACGTCGGCCCGACGCGCGACTTACCCTGCAGTAGAGGCCCTTGGCCTCGTCGACGTAGTTCTGTCCGGCGTAGTTGGTGATCTTGGAACCGAGGTCGATCACCAGCAGTTTCTCCTCCTCGGCCATGTGCAGCTTCAGGAACTGGTCGTCCCTCAGCGAGCTCACTGGCTTGTCTTTCATGTACTTCATGCTGCGACGACCACATGTCCCGGCGTCAAACACACACGGGCCAGACAGGACGCCTGATGCAGGGCGCTCCCGCATCACCGGTACTGAACGCCACCGCATTCGGGAGGAGGGCGGGATCAGCTCAAGCGTGACAAGAAGATTAACAATTCATGCAGAAGACGTCCAGTGGCTCACAATCCTCAAATTTAAGAGGTATGCACGAAGCCATGCCGTTTCAACGACATACATTATCAGCCCGCGCGCAGCCGAACGCGGAACACTAAACACAGTTGAACCGACGCATGCAACTGGTGCGATCGATCGATGGACTGCAATCGGTACCACATAGCTTGTTAGATTGTAGCAGCATAGACAGCCCGGCGGCGGTCTCAACAGCGACTATCGCGGGAGTTCCTCACGTGAAGGCGTAGTGGCTCTCGTCGATCTCCTTCATGCCCTTCTTAGTAGGCTTGACGCTGATTCGAGCCGAGCTGTAGAACATCTCGCGCACGCACTTGCGCACCAGGGGCTCGCACGATATCTGACTCGCCACCATGAACTTGGCGGCCTTCAGCACGTCCTGGGCCGTCGCCAGATTCCTGTGACCGGGTGATACCGCCGTAATCACCGACGACAGGTCACGTAGAGCCCGCACGCTTGAGTACGCACGGGCACAGCTGAGCGGATAGATCATGTGCATGTAACGAAAGCAAACAAGAATACAAGAGACATGAAAAGACAACAAGTTAAATATAGCAAACAACAAATACATGGGACGTGTAAAAACGCAACAACGCCAAGCAAAACTTCCGCCGTATTTCCACTAGTGTCCGACAAAACGCGTCAGAGAGCCATGCCACAGTCGGCGCCGCGGCTGCCGGGCGCCGTTGGACCCGCTGGCCGCCGGCCGGTGCGTGGCCGCGGTCCGCCTCACCCGGTCATGTAGTCCTGCGCCATCTCCTCGGGTTCGACCGGGTGCTGCTCCACCTCGTGGCGCTGGTAAGTGTCGCGCAGGTTCTCCGAGAACTGCTCCGGCGTGAGGCCGAACCGGCGGGACAGCGGCTCTGCGGGGCGTCGCCAGCCGTCAGCGGCCGAACCGGCACCCCGCGGACGGAGACGGCCCGGTGACGGGCGCCAGGCGACGCCGCAGCCACACGCACCGGCACTTGTTATTAAACAGGTTGGAGGTTATTACAGAGGTTAGAGAGCGCCTTTCTGCAGTGCTCGCTTCCAACGACACCCATAGGAACCAGCGCACGCTTCTCTCGGAACACTGCGAGGACGCTGAGACGCCCACTGGTTGAAAGCATTGAACAAAGATAGCGCTCCGCTCTCCGCCTTTGCCGCATCACGAACTGGACTCGAGACAAGACACGTCCGGCTGACGCACGGCGCGCCAAATGCACATACGGGCCCGGAGTTCAGTCATCGAGTGGCGCCCGTCCCGCGGCGATGACAATAACATCACACCACTTAGCAAGCCTGGTGAAGTGGCGGGTGCTCAGTGGGTCCCCGTAACTCGGTCCGCAGACGCAGAGTTTGAGACGTACCCAGTCCGTTTCTTTTGCAAAGTCCATATGCGTCCGTTCTGACGGCGTATTTCAGGAATTCGCGGTCGTCCTCATCGTCCTTTTGTTCAGCCTCGTCATCCGTCACCTCTACTTCTACTTCAACTTCTTCGCCTTCTTCATTCGTTTCTATGCGGGTTTCCTACGAAATCAAACAAAACATGAAGCGGTGAGTCATAGGACGTTTGAAGGGTATAACTCACGGAATAAATACTATGTTATTAAAAGTGTGTTATAAGGTAAATCAATAACCAAAAGTGATTTCTTGAAAGCTCTTATGCAAGCAGATCTGAAAACTTGAAAAAAGCGAAAACATCACCTTTTTGCTTATAACACCTTCCTTTCAACAGAAACAGGCTCGAAAACATCAGTATGATACAAGCACGCAAGTAGACACCATTTCCATTTTTTTATCGACACCTGCTACTTCAGAGCAATGATTTATGTGCGGGGAACGGAAAAGAACAAGCGCCTGCCGTATAATTATGGGGGGGGGGGGGGAGGGGATACTTTTATTCAATGAAGTCGGGAGATGTCTGCAGAATAAGCATATGGACAAGAAGGCATATGCTTCTGAAGGAAAAATGGAAAGTGGCGGTAAATACAAACACTAAAATTCAAGAATAAACGCATCCATATGCATGACTTCAAGCACACACAGCATGCCACCAACCGACATTTGCTATAAAAACGCGCCTACTACAGGAAACCAGACAACCTGGACCATGAGCCAGGAGACAGATACACCGCGCGTTTGATGACAGCGAACAACTGACGAGAGTTCTAGAAGCATTTTAGCTCTCAACACACACTAAAATCAAATTGATTCCACTGCTGCTTACAGTGCGCTTCTTTTTGGGCGCAGCCTTCTTCTCCTCCATCTTCTTCCTCATATCATGCTCGTGCATAGCAGCCACGTCCTGGCCGTAGTACATGCGGAAGTGCATGTAGATGTCCTGCAGCTCCTCCGGGGAATCAGCCAACTTCACCCTGGAACAAACGATGCCATAATAAAGGATCAGAGGATCGTCGTGTCATAGCTTTTCATGGCATGAACAAACCATGATGCCGTCCAGCCAAAATGCCGGGGATAAATCACCTGTCCGACTAGAGTGTACCAGTTTGGTTGGTGGGTTCTGCGTATAAGCAGTGCGCTCTCACTGGCATGCATTCTGAACCGAACTCCACCCATCCAAAGCAGTCAGCCATCCACTTTTACGCGCGTCATATTTCACTACTTTACGGGCGGCATATGAGTAGACCATCGCATTCTGTTATGTACCACCGCTAGCCCGGCCTGAGTGCGCAGCCGCCACCTGCAGGTACGCAGGGCACCAACCGCCGCCACCCTTAACAGTTTACGTTGGATTCATTACGTCTGGTCTGAAGCTGAGGTGTGAAATGGGGAAGACACCAAGTCCCAAAGATACATGAATTCCGCTCAAATAAATTGGGTGCCATATGAGAACACCGATGTAAAATTCCCAACAATAAGTTCCGTACATCTTTGAGGCGCTGCACAATATGCGGTGTATTTCATCACCAAAATAATCCCGATTTCAGTGAGTGGACGGGCATCGAAGGTCACGTGACCGTCGCAGAGAATGCTCACAAAGCGTCTCAACATTTGGACAGAGCAAAATATATTACCCCAGCAAGACATCAGCTGTAATATCAGCCAACGCGCAATGTCCGCTGCCGTCAACTCTGCCGTTTTCAATTCAAGTGCACGTGGGGTTACGCGCCCATCTCGCACTTTCACCACGGCAGAAACACAGCACAGGCCGAAAAGACCTAATCGCCACTGGCAAGACGAGAAAAACATACAGCAAACACTGACGTTGCCGCCCCCGGAACATGCCAGCAGCAGCGACCAGCCACGTCTCCCCGACAAACCTGTCGACGTCGTCACTCGAGAGGACGCGCATGCCGTCCGGCAGCGCGGCGTTGATGTCCTTCATCACCAGGTCACCCTGGTAGGCCTGCATCCTCTCCAGCAAGCGCACCATGTTCTGCTTGCGGCGCTGAAGTTGGCACCACTGGCGGCACAGGACAGCCACGGTGGATACACGCGCGCCTCCAGTCTCATCTGCTCTGAAATAGCTTTTTAAAATTGTCTTACTTTCGAATGAAGCGCGTTCCGGAACTAGCCACAGCAAGATGTAAATGACATTGGCGCAAGGCGGCCTCACTTGTTTGTGGGACACCGATATTCAATTGGCTCGCTGGGCAAAACTGCCTGTTCGCGCCTGGGCCGCCTGGGTCATGGATCATAACCGACGCAGCTTCTCACATTGGCGGCCGGGCTATACAACACGGAATGCGCGACTGTAAAACAGAATTCAAGTCCCCTTTACTACTTGTCAGCCCATCATTGCTCACAATGGTTCCCAGCATGCGTGGCCCATTATCGTGTCAAACCCGGCGAACAGACGCTGACCGCATTCGCACATTCCCGCCCATCAGTCCGGCAGTGAAGCACGCACCTTCTCGTCCCACTTGTACACCCTCCACAGGGCGTTGGAGGTCAGCTCGGGCACGATGTACTCCTTCTTGTAAGACGCGATGAACGGCACCTCCAGGTGCTTGTTCCGCATAAAGTCCAGCGCCGACTTGATCTTGCTCACCGACGAACTGCTCTGGCGAATCTTGTCCCGGAACTCGTCGTCGTCATCCTTGCTCTGCGGTGATCAACAGTCAAATAATGCCAGTCTATGGCTCGTCACTGAACTACGCGCGTGTACAGCCCGTGAAGCTATATTACGAACACATGTATGCCTACAATCTCATCTTGCGCACCAGGTTCCATCCAGCGCCGCGAACGGCTGGAAGGGCACATAGTGAGAAATCCGCGCACCCTCAAAAGACCACAACCGACGCAACACCGACACATCATCATAAGCACAAAACACGGGCGTAACAGTCGAACGGGAAGGCCCTGGTGCCCGTCACGCTCCGCTAAAGCCCTTTATTCAAAAACAACAGCCGCGACCTAGCGACTGGCCGTCCGGCCGTCCGGCGGTGAGGGACGCCGGCGGGGAGGCCCGGCCGCCGGCGACGAAGGACGCCGGCGGGGAGGTCCGGCCGCCGGCGGCGCACCTGAGCGCTGATGGGCTTGTCGTTGAAAGCGTGCCGGAAGATCCACTCGGCCTCGGCGTCGAGCTCCGGGTCCTCCGAGCCGAGCTCGGTGGGCGTGACGGGCACGGTGCGCAGCTGCATCCGCTCCGGTATGTCCGTCTGCCGGATCTGGAGCACGCGGGACGCGGCCCGGCTCACATCGGCACGTACGCACACACGGCGCCGGAGACACGCGGCACGGCACAGCCGTACGCGGAGCTCAAAACAGCTCCGCACCGCCCGGCTGGTTTCCGCAGAGGTCAGGTCAGCACCGCAGCACACAGGGCGGCTTTGCACTGTAGCTCAGTTACTTCAAAGTTCACAGTTAACATCAGGTAATGATAATGATAAATGACATTCCTCATTAGAGATCTGCCTAAAAACTTGGACATGCCAGCAGTTTGCCGCCTTTGCGTTCTTGACCCGGGTTAACGGAGCGAGTAAAACTGCGCGACAAAAATTTGGCGACATTTCTGTCTACACCTCGAGTAGTTAGCAAACTTGATCCAATCTATCCATCTCAGATGGACCTGACGTGCGGCCTTCGACGCTTGAACACAAACTGTGGCCCACTGTCAGCAGCAGCCGCGACACCACAGGCCCGCAGCAGCGGAGACTGACAAGCTCGCCTAGCCGGTAGGGTCCAGTCCCAGTGACAGCCGGCTCACCTCGTTGTCCAGGTCGGTGAAGTGTCCCCGCTCCAGCTCGCTGGGCTCGTAGAGCTCATAGATGGACTTCTTCTTGGCCGCCTTCTTCCTGGTGCGCTTCTTGGAGGCGTCCGGGTCGTCTTCCTCGATGCCTTCGTCGTCCGGCTCGCTCTCCTCCTCGCCGGCGTACTTGTCGAACTCGTCAAAGTCGAAGTCGACGCCGAAGATGTCCTGGGCCTCTTGCAGTGCACTGAAATGAATGCGAGCCATTATCTAGATCAGAGACTGTATTTTGTGATATTAAGCGCAGTTCAGCCAAACAGATACGTCGCATAGACCTAGGAATGGCGCATCGTAGTTCTGATAACGTATAACAATGGTTCTCATTGAACATTTGGGTCCAGATATTGAGTCTGCACATAACTACGATGCCCTACGTATGCACATCATATGGAACGAAAAGCGCAGCTTGAGCAACTTTGACTGCATCGGCATCGGAATATAGGAACCTGTGACGTCACGCGGCTCCCCTTCTAAACGCTCGTTTTGCAGGCTTCTGGTTAACTTCCTAGTGCTTCTGCCAGCGCACCTGTGGCGCATTCCTCACGTCGCCACAAGATGGCAGACGTCATATATGTACTAAAACACGAGACAGGTGATTCAGCCTCATGTTGGAAAGATATTTACGTGCTACATTTAGTGTACTTGAGGCCTGGATCCAAGAGCACATTTCAATAACAAATATTTGCATGCCTGAATAATGGCTTTTGGAACAATGACCTTATTCCTAATTTTAGACACCATTTATCATTGCCAAATGCTGAAAGATTGGCGTCCAGATTCTCAGGGGTCCAACCTCTGTTTCGGGATTCAAGAGCTCGCAAGATTCGAATCGGATCGGTTTAAATACCCAGAAACCAACCGATAGCACAAGTTTTAACTCCATCAACGGTACATCTCCAGGAATCCGGCTTTCTGACCGTGTTCATATCAAACACCTAAATTATCCTTATGCATGGACATGTTCCAGCCAGGTGGATACGCTAGTGGAGCCGCCAGCTGTTCATTAAAGCCCTCGCACAAAAGGACAGGTAACTCAGACGACCGCCCCGACAGCTGAACACTCACGCGTCCTTGAAGATGTGTTTCTTCTTCTTGGGTCCCTTGGAGAGCGGCTTGCCGTCCTCATCCACGAGGAAGTCGTCGACGTCCTCCTCGTCCTCCACCTCGTCGTCGTCGGGCTCTCCATCGATCGGCGGCGGCCGCTCGTCATGCTCGCCGGCGTCGCGGCTCTCTGACGGCGCGCGACCCTCCTGCCGGCGTGCCGGGACGCGTCAGCGTGCGTCCAATGACCGCGCCAGACGGGGGCTGACCCCACCGTCAGCCGCGGGCACCGTCAGCCCGGAGCCGGGTCCGGCTGCACAGGCATTGCCGGGTTGACGCACCCAACAGCCGGCTGACACATCCCACGCCAAGCAAGCGCTGGTTGCAACACCATCGCTGCCTCTAACCAGCTTACGCCTCCAATACATGAGACGCAGGAGCATCCAACACTTCTCACACAGCGTAACAAGACGAATTTCGCGTTGAAGCCGCGAAACGTTGCAATAGATTCCTCCACGCAGGCAGCTGCTGCATTGCGTGGGCCCAGTTAAATGGGTTGCTGCATCACACTTGACTATGTGTTAGAGCTGACAGGGGTGACAGAAGAGATGACCAGTGCTATACACGGGACACAAGGGAGCCCCGTCTGTTCAGAGCGGCGTGGGACCCGAGTGGCTGGCGCTACTCACGTCCGCCGACTCGTCCCGGTCCTTCTCGTCGTCCGAGTCGGAGATGCGACGGATGCGCTTCAGCTGCTTCTGAAACATGGGACAGCCCGGCCTGCTGGGAGATCACGAGACAGCGCAATCTGCTGGGAGATCACCAGACAGCGCAGTCTGCTGGGAGATCACAAGACAACCCAGCCTGCTGAGAGATCATGAGACAGCCCAGTCTGCTGGGAGATCACGAGACAGCGCAGTCTGCTGGGAGATCACCAGACAGTGCAGTCTGCTGGGAGATCACAAGACAACCCAGCCTGCTGAGAGATCACCAGACAGTCTAGCCTACTGAGAGATCACCAGACAACCCAGCCCACTGAGAGAGATCATGAGACAGCCCAGTCTGCCGAGAGATCACGAGACAGCCCAGCCTGCTGAGAGATCGTGAGAGAGCCCAGCCTGCCGGGAGATCACGGGGACGAAGCTCGCACCATGGTCGCCAGCACTTCTCCGCTGCGTTTCGGCCGCTAATGTGAAAATGTGAGGCAGCTGGTCCACATAGAAAGACAAAGGAAAAATCATGCACAAAAAATAACCAAGGAGATGAAAAATGTTCCAAAAATCCATGGTGGTGCCATGTATGCTTACATATCTGTGCTGCCATATGTATAAATATATGAGATTAACCACAAGCTGGAGATAATACCACCTGCATACCACAGCAAGCTTTATAACTCTGCTGTGCTACAATAAAGGGAAAAACAGATGACAATTATTAACAAGCCACCGTGGAACGTTTCTAAAGGCAGCGACAAAAAACATCACTTGAGAAAAGCATCCCAAAACCACCATAACAAAAAAGCGCCAAACCACTCCCTTGAATGCGCCGCACTCACCCGTTTGACTTTGACCCCCAGGTTCTCCTCAATGAGGTCATAGTCGTCATCCTCGAGCGCGTCGTCCAAGTCGTCGTCCTCGCGCGAGCGTTTGCGCGCGCCGCCGCGCCCGCCGTCACCAGAGCCGTCGCCGTCCGACGAGCTGTCGCTCTCGTCGTCTCCCTCGTCGTCAATCGGGTTGTCGTCGATCAGGTCCTTCATCTCCTCCCGCATCGCCTCCTCGTCGTCTGTGGGTCAGGCCAGGGGGCGTTGAAGCTGGAACGCGGGTGTCAGGGTGGCCAGTGGCGGGTGTCAGAGTCGGGGAGCACCGTTAGCGATGGCCAGTGGAACATCACATGTGACGCTGGTGTCATCAACGAGCTGTGACGGTCATGCCAGGAACATGCACTGAGAATTCCTGCCTCAGGAACTGCATGTTAGGATAAGACTGGTGTCTAGGGGACTTGCCTAGGACTTCCTACTGGTTTCATCATTCACATCATAAGTTAACAAGGTGGAGGGACTACTTCAGCATAATTCAATCCTGTGCACCCATACACCAGTATAAATGCAACATAAAAACATTTGTTTGGCCTTGAACACATGGATAACACAGCTGTTTTGTCTTTTGGCATGATTTAGATTTATAAATAATTATCATTGCTATGCATGGTTGATACATCACCTTCCTCCTCCTCTGATGAGTCTTGCAGCCGATGCTGCTTCATTTTCTTTAATTTCTTCTTTTCCCTTGCTGTCAGCTCCTCTTCATCCTCTCCCTCCGACGCTTCAGAGTCAATGAATGCTGACATTTTGCCAACAATTTAATGTTCTTTTTTCCTGTCACGTGACAAAACTGTGTCAATATTTATCAATGTTCTACAAAACTATTTTCAATACCATGTACAAGTATTTCATGTCACAAAGGGAAGTCAATGCTCAAAGGAGCCCTGATGCTCAAAGAGGGAACACTATAACCATGATTTGGGAGATCAGGCCATGAACACAACTAAATCATAAACTGGGGGGGGGGGGGGGGGGCAACACAATATTTCATGGTGGCACAACACTCTGCCTGCCCCCCATAGTGATGCTCTGGGCATCAATTTCACAATTCATGTATTACAACTTCTAAAACAAAATGTACTTGGCTCACTGTATCACACAGAGCTGTTAACATCCTAGCAATGAGGATTAATACTCTTCCAGAAGCAAAACCTCTTGCATTGTTGTGAAGGGTTGTTGTGAGTACAGTACACTTATATATACCATATCCTTACCTAAGCATACAGCACATGGAAATGAGTCCCTGCAACCATGGCTACAAAAATGGAAACCACTTTCAGCTTTCATCTTGATTATGCTGTGCAGAGTGTGTATCAGTTGTTTACATGGCAATGCCATTTCAGGTAAGATCTAATCTAGGCAAAGGCCCTTTTTGCTCAAATACATACTACTCAGCATATTGCAGTATACTTTCTGTGCATGCTGCACAAGTTGTTTGTATTTGAAGCACATTTTGTATGAGTGCTTCACACTTCATTTCATCATACAGAATTCCATGCCCATTGAGCACTTGAGGAGGATTCTGTGATTCTGCTCATTATTCATCACATTCCAAAAATGGACTCTAAGAGGTATACTGAGATAAAACAAATCACACTTCCTGAGTTGATAATTTTACAATTTGCAGGTTGATATTGTAAATTATATGCTATGACTGGAATAATAAGGATCACACCCAACATATTAACACTGTTAGACATAAACAAGTGGGCAAACAGCTCTAGCAGATGTGAATTATTTAATTTTACAAGGGTTGTGTTGCCCCCTCCCCCACCAAAAAAAATCACTTTTACAACTACCTTTCAAGTATTCCAAGCCAGAAGTCATAGGTGTCTATGAATTTTCTTAGGAGCAAACTTGATATGACTTAGAAAAAATATGGCATCTAATACAATTCAGACAACTCCAAAAATGGATTTTGGGAGGCAAAATAAGATTCAATAATTCACATTTTCTGGTCTGTGCATCTTGCAATCCCCATTTCCTAATAAGCAGTTTAATTTTGTGAAGAGAACAACTAAGATCACACCCAAACCTATTACCACTGTTATGCCTTACAAGGAGGTGAGTAGCTCCAGCAGATGTGAGCTTTTTGATCCCACAGCAGTCACATTGCTGTCCACCCCCCCCCCCCCCCCCCCCCAATGCTTTTTGCATCTACATTTCAGACAGTTCAAGCCCAAATGCTAACCATCGCTTTCATTTTCTTAAACGCAAGCTTGAAATGAGTCATTAAAATCACAGCATCTGATATAAATCAGAGACCACCTCAAAATGGATTCTGGGAGGCATGTTTAGTCCATTCTGATGGCCCAGTCGGTTAGAGCACCTACCAATCCACCCACAGTGGCAAGACGGGTTCTAGTCCTTTCAGGTGCTATTTGCCATTAACAGATGACATGTAGCTGGTGGCAGCAGCCACACATGAGGTAAGGTAATCTTAGAGGGCAGGATCAACAGCCGGCCCACCAATGCCGCATGTCAAACTTTCGCCATCAAATTCTGCAGCTGATCTGTTTTTGTGCCATCAGATGGAAGGGGGTCAGGACAGTGGAAAGAGCTCACAGCAAGTGCTCCTTGGTGTGGGCCCTGATCCCAGGAATCCATCAATTCAAAGGGTTTAGATAACAATTTTTAACAAAAAATGATGAGATAAAATGAATCACAGGATATTCAGGGTGAATGTGTCATACATGGCTTTTTTCCTGCAACCAGACCATGTCAGATTGTAACTGAGTTCTAGCATGACTTACTGCTTCCTGGCTGATTGCATTTTGATAATGCGTAATGCATGTAAGTTTAAGAGCTGGATCTAGGAATAATAAGGAGGGAGTTTGGGCACTTTGCTTCCCACATCAGCTGAACTTGCAGAAAAATGTGATTTGTTTAAGAGATCTTATGGAAAGCCTCAGGGATAAAATTAATGCACATAAAATATCACATAAGTGGCAGAATACATGTACAAGGACTATGCCAGGCAGTTGGATTAATAATGACTGTAATGAGCATTTTCTTAGTCAGCTATTAAGCACTTGCATTAGAGCGTACTTTTTTATCTACGGGACCATGATTGCACTATGACCAGTAACATTTGGACATGAAACATATCTATATCTGTGTATTTTAGAGGCATTTTGATGTAAGCTGTCTTAAATGCACTTTGAATTATAGTCTTGCATTTGCAACAAATATTACAACAGCTTCTGTGGAATTTCTTAAGTAAACTTAAGAATACAAAGAACAAAATAATAAATGTATAATAATTGATGCAATTAAATATCTCATGCAAACTTGTGATCTTACAAAAGGGACAATAAATTAATATGAGTATTTTAAGCCAGAGCAGTCTGTATTAGCTTGGCAAGTTATATTTGCGTAATGTTTGATGCTCAACACTAACATACCATGCAAAATGTTCTGAAATTCAATTTTTATCCTCACTTTAAAAAACCCTGCTTTTCCATGTTCAGTGATGCAACAGCACTGTAGCATCAATTTCAGCACATACATGTTGTAAATACCAACACTCTAAGTTTGATGCACAGACACCATCAATCCTAGCACACTGGGATCCCATGATTTCATATAGATCATGAATATTCCCATCTTCCTTTCAAAATAAAGCTTGAACATGCACTGCAATTTGGCCTGGCCTCAGCTTGACATGTTCAGCACACTTATGCTCCAAGGGCATCCAGCAGAGCACATATATTTTTTGTAAACCAGTTCATCAGTTTTAACCACACACATGCACCCCACACACATATGAATGCGCAATTGTCGCCTCTTTACGTCATTTCAAGCTTTCTAATACCAAGCACGTAAGCTCCTAGTTGGGCTTCAATACGCTCTTCACATTAGCTCTCCATGTTACCACTTCACAACAGCGTGGGCTTCGAGGCCCAGCTGTGCGTATGAGTGTTCTCGAATCCAGACAAGCACCACGCATCAAACTGCTTCAACACAACTAAATCATAAAAGTCAATTATCTCCATCTATCTGATTCAAACAGCGATGGACAAGGGAGAATTACACCCCCGAGCCGGCTGCTATAATTGAAATACTTTGAGCACAAATCCTGATAGTATCCCCAACCTTTCCACGGCACCCAACGCAAGCCCAGTCCGGAAATGGCCGAGAAATTGGTCGGAATCAACAAACTCAAGGAGTGTGAAATGGCGGCGATCTTTTGCGCAGCCCTAACTTGTTCTTAAAGTAATGCTTTAAGGTATCTGCCATGACATCGCTAAGTTCTATTAAATTGAAATGACTGAATTTTAGCGTACCTATCCTCAAATACGTATGCTCAAATTTTGTACTGCAATGAAACAGGGGCTGCTTCTAATGGTTGCATATGCTTTTAAATCTATGCATCTTAATCACTGTGACTGGAATTCAGCAAACAACAATAAGATTTTCAGATGCTCGAATCGTGAAAGGCATGCAAATATGATTTTTTGTTCATTATGATGATGAAAGCCCAAATTTATTGAGAAAGGTCATCAATCTATACGTTATGGATAGAGGGGAGAGATTTATGAAATGTGATTAAAGCACAGCATACGGGGGAGGGGCTTTGGCGGCATAACGTTCGCTTAAGTAGGGTGGTTAGCCATAAAAGTAATAATTCTAAGACCACGCATCATTGGGTTTCTCTTATGATTAACACCACGGTCATCTCTGTTTCACACCTCCAGTTCAATTGGAAACCAAAAACGTCACTCTGTTGGAATATTGGGTTAACGCAGTAAAATCAGGGTAAAGAAGGTTTTCTACATATCGAGTGCGTAAACTGTGTAGGGAGATGAAATTAGTAAGAATGGTTGTGTAATATCTGAGTGGGCCTCGTTATGTGTGATTGCGGTAATACTGCAGTACTTTAAGCAACTGAAATCCATTCTGCCGCGGCGTGAAATGGCGAGGAGTGAACAATCGAGATCTGCAGCGCCTCTGACGCGTGGGGCGCAAGGCTATCTGTAGAGCGTTGCGGTGGCCAGGGGACTGGTAGGTGGGAGTGGCGCTCCGGGGTAATGATATCTGGGAAAAGTGTGTAGGTGGAGGTGATTCTAGAAAGGTTCGTTTGTTAAGTTTGAGAAAGGTTTTGGTCCTTGATGCAAAATTTGAGGTCAGAAATCTACTCACTCGCTGGATTTGTATGGAACTGTTGTCCAGTAATTCCATCTCATGATGTTTGAAGTATAGTGAATTAGTTTTCATTGTTATAATTTGTGATTGCTGTATCACTTCTTCACTCACTGCAGCTGTCATCAGAATGCGTGGTTAGGGTGGTTTGTACATGCTAGGTGCACACTGGTTATGCTGGGTGAAACAAAAGAAAATGGAACAGAATTATGATGGATGACCCCTCTCCTCTTACTGGCTATGCCCTGTTACATGTAGCACCAGCATAATGTAAGTTCCATTTTGGCCCTGATTGATTTTGAGACAGAAAACACTTTGGCATGCTCCTTGCCATGAGAGGAAGCCAATAGCATCCAATATGAAGACTGTTTTTAAAGGGTTTGTGAAGGCTTTATCTTGTTTCACACCTTTTCCTGAACATGACATCATATTTTGCATAAACTGCTCCTCCCTTCCTTGCTACATGTTTGTAGGCTGTGTACAGTTAATGAAAAACCTCCCCATTCATGTTGAGTAAACTGGTAAACAGCACCTGCTCTGAAGTATTGCTGAATAGATTATTGTTGTGCCCTGATTTACCTTTGATGTCTTATGGAACCTAGTAGGTAAGATATTTTTAGACTGGTTATTATTAACTTGAAAAATTGATTTCAGTTTCCTTTTTAGTTATCACTCAATGGTTAGTATGATTTACCAATACCTGGCATGTGCTTCTGAGAAAGGCTGCATCTGAGATCCATTAATTCATGTATCTTAGAACCACAGATGAAAGAGAACAATACTACCATTTCTGATACTCTGAAGCAGCTTGATCAGATCAACTTTTAGTATGACAATGCAAATTCCTTTATATTATATGAGTGGATGATCCTTATGAAAAGCACCATGTGCACAACTTCTTGTTATGCTTCAATGTGTGAGATTAGTTATGAGATTGGCCACTAGGGGACAAATAATTCCTATGATGCAATAAGGTTTATGATTTGCCCCAATGCTGAAATTCCTACATCTTAACCTCTCAACTGGGTTGCTTTGCATTCACTTTGTTTGATCTTTATAGATGCATTTTAACCTCATGATTGGTTAAACTTCCGGGATCAGTGGACAGTGCCCAAGTCCTTTCAAGACTCCTTGCTATGTAAGGTCATACCTCAACATCCAAGCATGGAGTTCTGGATCAATGAGTTGGGTCAAAAGCAAAGTTTTGCACTGAAAGGCTTATGTGTCACAATGCTGCATACAGAGCCATTACCACCAACAGCAGCCAGAAAACCATCTCTGTCAGGGGAATTAAAATGAATAAATGCATATGACCATCTTTTTTATACATTAAGCTGAATGGTATGCATTGATGGCTTTGGGTTCAGTGCACCTGCTAAGCATAACTTTTTGCATGAACCCTGAACCCACCACCCAGGTTGTACCATCTAGCACAGCAGATAAGACTTTCCCCCCTCCCTTTCACTAGACAGGAATGTGGATGGTTTTACATGCTGCACAACACTGCAGCATAGGCCTGGTTGACCAGCATTGGTCAGTTGCCAGTTGACATTTCCATTTTAGTCAAGCCAAGCAATGTGCCCACTCTGGGGCTTGTACCCAGTGTCTCTGGATGACAGCTACCTGAGACCATGAAGATGGCAAAAAGGGAGAAGTATCAGAAATATGCTCATTTGCATATGCCCTGGATAATTGCTCTGTGTTTGAAATTCAATAGTGCTAAAAATGTACATGAAATCATACCGATTTTTAGCACAGTCAAATTTTAGTGTGTGTGAATTCAAGGATGAGATGTTACAATATCTGTGAAAGTTATGTTCAGGTATGACATTCCAATCAGATGCAAAAATGTGATCATTGAGCTTTAAATCAGATCATTTCCTCATCATTGGGCCAGCTCACATTTGGGATGTGGCTTTTTCAACAGTGTGCATTGTCAAGCATTCAATGTGTGGTGGAGTTACACTGTGCAGCTCACACATGTATGTGTGCTTTCCATATACTGTCTGGTTTTATCTGTCATATCTATGATCTCCAAGTTTGGCTCACATAGATTGAAAATATTTGTCTCATTGACTGGATTGTGCCTTGCAATGGAGTCTTACATGTGTCAGAAGCATTTCTTTTCATTGTATTAATATCATATTATTTGTGCCAACAAAGGTATGAACAGCAGTGCATACAATACAACACAGCACAGCATCCCACATACTCAGTCAGCTATGCTTCAAGTTCATTATCTTCACTCCCCTACTCCTCAGCATCAGGTGACTCCTGACTTAGTTAGCCCTCCTGCTCCTCGTCCTCGTCTTCGTTGCCGGTCTCGCCGTCCAGCTCGTCCGGCGCCTCCTCCTGCTGGCTGCCCCCACTGTCGTCGCTGTCGCGCGGCCGCCGGTCGTGCCCGTCACGCGCCGCCAGCAGCCGGTCCTCCTCGCGCTGCGGGTACAGGTCAGTCGCCTCCTCGCGCTCCTCCTCCTCCACCGGCTCCTTGTCGATGCGCTCCAAGCGGCGCGCGTACACCAGGACGTCCACGCTGCAAAGCAGGTACTGCATGACAAGTTGTAGCGGTGTGCAGTTGTAGTTGTACAAAATCACCACAGCAAAAGGTGCATTGGAGACCTAAATGTCACCACAAAAACCGCAACAATCACGAAAATCAGCGGTAAATTCCATTAATCCATGAATGTGAGACTGATATTAGGAAAGCAGTGCAAAACCAAGAGCCAGAAGTGGCTGAATGGAATGCTCCACATTTGGAAGTATGAAGTAAGCATCACGTACGAAAAAATATCCTCACTTATAACTTTTGGTATAGTTTTAAATGGAAATAACCGTTGTAAACCACACAACTTCTCTATTTAGTGGCTATGCTCCTTAACGCGCCATTGTTCGATTGTGCCATGATGTCGCGCACCACACGGATTGCTATCCCATTGACGGCCGTTATATCTGGAGGTCGCGCTCAAGATCACCACAAATGAACGACTCAACAATTAGGGTTTTTTAGCCTTGATCGCCGCACAGCTTATGAAATAGCAGGATTTGAATGACGCTGTTATGGCGTTTGGGATGTCTGGGTAACCTTAAAAGAGTCTTCACGAAATTGTCTGCACATTTTCGTGGGCGCGTAGCTCAGAAACTAGAGGGGTCTGCGGAAGGTTATGGCAATGAATGGCACCGAATGATCTTCAAGATGGCGATTTCTGCTGAAAACCCCTTTTATACATGGGACGCTCCCTTAAAATAGTGTAATCCCTCCTCCCCCTGAAAATATGAAAGTCCTACACACTGATGGGCAGGGACCCACTTGAGTACAGTTGAACGCCCCTAGATTACAGTCACCATCACCATTAGCGTCATCATGATTTTCATCATCATCGTGGTCATCGTCATTATGCGAAGGACCAGTTGATCGGCAACCGGCAGCTTGCATTAGTTATTAATCATACATCCTTTGCTATCAGTGAGTTAATGAGATAAGCCCACTGACTGCTAGCCTCGCTCGCGCTGCAAACTCATGCACAGTCTCCATACTCGATACTTAAACTAGAAAGTGGCCTTTTCCTTTCGGTGCCGTGCAACGATCAGCGGAGGCGTTGTTATGCATTTGGTCTGGCTAGTGCTGCCAACATTAAGTTGGATGAGTGATAAATGCTTTTTGTCCTGTCCATCCCTCAGGCATTCTGTCCGTGATGCACCAGTCTGTATGTGATCCGCGGTGGCCATATACCTGTACGGCCTCACGTAGGTCATATGGATGGCCTATTCGGTGCCGAGCGGAAGGTATGCTTCTTTTCAATGTACACGGTGGTGTAATGCATTTTGGTTGGGACATTGCGAAGTGCTCCGTTTGCTAATGGTAAAAGGGGATGTTCCTCAATTGAAGAAATCGAAGTAAGCATCACATATGATGAATACACGAGGTCTCTTATAGCTATTCGTGTACTTTTTACTGGAAAAGAATGGTCTAGACAACACAATTTCCGTAGTAAATATACTCCTCAATATGTCATTGTTTGATCCTGTCATGGAACGTTTATAGCACGTTAAGGTGTCGTCAAACTAGCCGTGCGAAATTGCCACCCTAGCATGCAGTACTTCAACTCGCCGAGAGATGCCAGTGTCGGCGCTGGAAGTGTTCGTTGAGCCAAATATCATGGTGTGCTGGTGTTTTGGACCTTACTCGTGGTTTCCCTTTGCATATTTATCCGTGAATTCAAGATAGTTACTTGTATTTACATATTCGGGCACGCCTCGTTTCTTCAGTTATTCTATTACAAGTCGTACTCCTCCAATAACTAGCAACTAGTAGTATTATAAGATAAATAGTATAAAGTTGGTGGTATTATGTTGTGAGTAGTTATATAAGTAGTATAATTATATAACAAGCAGTATTATTAGAGGTAGTATTTCTATAATTACATAGTAAGTAGTATAATTAACAGTAGCGTACTATGAAGTAGTATGAAACGTGTTTGTGTTTGGATTTTTTACAGTTGGCTTAATACTGATTAAGAGGCTATTGACGTCCAATATATCTGGACGTTGTGCTCGCTGACGCCTGGTCCGACTAGCTCGACGATGATATTTTTTGAGCCCTTGAACGCGGCATGACTTGTGGATTGTCTGGATTTGAACGACGTTGTTATGGCGTCATGCATGCTTGGATGGCCTTAAAACAGTCTACGAAAAAGTCCACATCTTCGCGGGCATGCTGCTCAGAGACTGTGGGAGCCTAGGCCTCACGAAGGACACGACTGTGAATTGCACCGAGCGATCTTTAAAACGGCCATTTTAGTTCAAAACCCCGTACTCATATTGAGCACTGCCGTCAAGGTTGGTTCCCAAACTTTTATGCCTATAATCTTGCATGCACAGTAAAACCAGACACTTACCGGTACGCGTCCGACTCGTCCGAGAATGGATTTTCCTCGACTACAATGACCTTCAGCTTGCGTAGACGTCTAAGCTCATAAAGCTCTTCTACATCTTCTACGTTGTTTCCACGGATGTTAAGGTACTCCAGTGACGTATTGTCGTCGTCCAGCCCGGCCAGCGAGTTAATCCGATTGTCCCTCAAGTGCAGCCTGGCCAAAGATGTCAGACGAGATAGCCCGGCCAACGATTTCAGTTTATTCCTTGCGGCGTACAGGTTCTTCAGTGTCGGTAGCTCTAAGCCATCAAGGTTTTTAAGAGAGTTCTGGGTTATATTTAGGTGGATCAGGTTAGGTAGATTGTCCGCGGTCATATCTTGCAGGCTGTCCAATTTGTTCTTTGACAAAATGAGCTTTTCCAATGACTGTTGTTTGATGCCTTGCGTATTTTTTATCAAATTTCCAGTCAAATCTAGAAACTGAAGAAATGGGAAATTTGATAATTGCGCCGATGTCAGTTTATTATAGGACACTTTTAGAGATACCAGAAATCGCATGTTTTGCAGAGGATAAAGAGAAGTGAGTTGGTTGTTCGATAGATCAACGTATCGCAGATGTATGTACGTGGAAAGAAGAAAGACGTTGGTGAGCTCCAGGCCTTGAGCTACAAGCTTGACGTATGCAATCTCCAGACCATCTCCCGTTTTGCATAGCATAGAGATGCCTGCCTTGACGTGGTCGATTGTCAGTGGGGTTTCTTTTGGCATTTCTTTTGGCTTCGCCTTCTCACCCACTTCGGCATCAAAGCCGCCACTTGCTACACTTCCTTTCTCTTCGCCCCCCTCATGTTCAGCTTCCTCAACGTCCTTATCAGTTTCTCCGTCTTCCTTCTCGTTCTCTTCTTCACCAAGCTCCGTATTTTCATCGTCGTATTCCTCTTCGTCATCAAATTCTGACTCTTCCTCACTTTCCGACATCTGCCTTGATATCGTTCGCCAACGAGGAAAAGATGTTTGCGTTGGGATTGGTCGTCACCCTCACTAGTTAGAAATTGACGTGTGGCTGCTTGTAGCGGCAAGCTAGTCAAACTGTGGGTTACTTCGTTGAGCGCGAGGTCGTTTTCTGCACGGGCGCGTGCATTGCACTGCGGCGTTCTTCCATTGATGTGATAAAAAGTTATTTCCAGGCTGCATTGGCCGATAGGCATCTGGAGCATTGGCGCACATCGTTCACGTGACTATGTCGTGACGTGGCATTGCACGCAACGCGATATTCAAGCAATTTATGCTTTTCAGTTGCAGCGATGCGACTAATGTCTGATGTGATGGTACCATGTTTGCTTGGAATCGATCACTATCGTTATCAAATAAGAACTTGTCTTTTCGTTCCAGGTCGAATCTCAAGGACAAAATGAGCACACAAACTGTGCAGAAGGGAGCGTTTTCGCCGGTGAGGAAGTTGTGTGGATAATTCTGTTAACGAATGTTTGTTTGGCTGTACTGATGCATTTTACGTTAGAAAACACCATTTTGACTTATTTCATCATAGTTTGGGCTGGTTGGTAAATGTTGGAGTTCGCATTAAGGTATATGAAATAATTAATAAAATCGGCGAGATCATCTATTTCTTGTAAACGGGGGCTATCAAGATATGTTGGTTCTATCGCCTGTTGTTTACCGTAATTTTCAGGTCCTTCAGGTTAATATGATGTGGAATGTCATCTGTGTAACAAACCATGTCGCGTGGTTTTCAGGAGAGTGATGTGCATGTTACGCGGGAAGACCAGGGAAAAATCAACAAATTTGCCCGTCTCAACGCAAATCTTCAAGATCTCCAGGATGAAATTAAAAATAAAGAGGTACTTACTATGAAGTTATACAGCGCCTACCTGTTATTTGTGTCAGTGTCAATGCCTGTTCTGGTCTGTTAGGTTGCAGATGATATCAAAATAACGGCGAATACCGTAAAACCGAGCACCCGTCACTTTTGTTGAGCCGGGCCTTGGGGAGGTGATTCTGCTGCTTGCGTCATCCCCCCCCCCCCCCCCCACACCAAGTGCGTACATTTGAAGATGCCATGATCGTGTTGTTCTCGTGTCGCATGTTTCGAGCGCAGACGCACTGAGGACGTTGGTTCGGTGCCGTGTGATATCCAGCCCGGTACGGTTGTCCCTCAGAACGGAATGAAGAACCTGGAGGATGCCAGCGACGAGCTGCTGATGGTTGACGACGAGGCGGACCTGATCCCCTACATGGTGGGTGACGTGTTCTTCCACGCCACGCTGGATGACACCAAGGTGAGTGGCTGATCAAGTCACGTGGGGCTCAGCCGGGCGTGGTCTCGTCACGAACTGCGCGCTGATTGGTCCGAATAGGTGTTCGGTAGACGTTGGAGTCCGACCCGGGCTTAGTGTGTTGTGGGAATAGTTATTGCATTAACATTTAATCCGGTTTTAAAGTTGATTGGTTGTTGATTATAAATGCTATTCGTCAGTGAATGTAATAAGCATTCAAGTTTTATGTGTATTTTCAATGATATTGTTTAGACCAACATATATTGATAACGGACGTCACGTAGTTATTATCTATGCATTATTGTCTGACATCTGTATCCAAAGCTGTGCAACCCTAAAGCGCCCCGTCTAACGCCAGGTCAAGCTAGAAGCGGCTAAAGACGAGCTGACACGTGAGATGGAGGAGCTCAACGCCAAGGGCAGCCGCTGCAAGGAGGAGATGGCCATCCTGAAGCGAGACTTGTACGCCAAGTTCGGCGACAACATCAACCTGGAGCCGGACGAGGACTAGCGGCGGCTCGGCGGGCCGCTGGACGTGTTCGTGACGGGCGTCGCCCGCCCTCTGACGCCGCCCGCCAGCCGACCGCCGCTCAGCGCCCAGCTCGGACCGGGGCGTGGTGGCAGACCGAGCGAGCGCGGCCGCGGGCGGCTCGAGAGGCCGCGGTGGGGATTGCGGCCAGCGTGAGCGCGTGTGCGTGTGGCCTGTTGTGGTGCGCTTGGTTATTAACCTGTTGGTTGTCGTCGGTGACGTGTCGCGAATCGGAGGGGGGCGTGAGAACGGCGTGACCCGGACCTTGTCCTCTCGCCGAACGCCAGGCGGTGCGCTCCTGGCACGAACAGTGTTCTGAGGTGCTCGCACTTGTTGAACGCGCCTTCGGGCTGCTCTGTTTGGTTGCTATGCGAAGTTTCTTCCATTAATGTGTTCCCAAGAGCGCCGTGAGTGCGTTGTGGTCACTTATTTATTTAGCCTGTCTGGATCTGTACGTACCCTCGTTCTCTACCTGCACCGTGCCACAAGAATTGCAAACAAACATGTATCTGTGATGGCATTATAACATTTGAGTTCAATTTACAGCGAAAAATTTGGTGCCTTAAGAGTTCTTCGCAACAATATTCGCTGAAATAATTTCCTGATGATGAAGGCAAGGAACACCTACCTCTCCCAGCCCTACACGCACGTGCACGCGCATGCTCAAGCGCACACGCACCTGCACCCGCACGCACGCACGCACGCACACGTACCCGCACCCGCTTACGCACACGCACACGCACGCGCACACGTGTATATATATATATATATATATATATATATATATATATATATATATATATATATATATATACGTGTGTGTGTGTGTGTGTGTGTGTGTGGATCAAACATTTGGGTTGCGATCCGGCTGAGGGCTTTTGGCCTACCACGGAACTCACTGTTTCTTGCGGTGTTCAGTTAACGAGGGCGCTCTGTACTACGCGATAGACAATAGGGTGCGATATTTACCTCACATCTTGCCGTGCCCACTTCGCTGCAGCATTTTCCAAGAGATTGTAAAACGATGACAATATGTGCATCTTTCCGCACACCATGCGATCCTGGCTGCATTTTCTCACCGTTGCTTGAGAATGCGTTTCCAACTGGCAATATTCGTGTCGTTTGGATCAAGGACATCCGGAGGAGAAAAGGGGTGGCTGAGCCACGCGTTCCCAAGATGGTCAAGGTCGGAATGCAAGGACACATTTCTAGCCTGAAAGAAATCAATTACAGCCATTTTTATTGAGGAGAGACTGTGGTGATGAGTTGAGGGTAGGGGGTTGAACAATTAAAACGGGAAAAAGGCCCTGACGCCACGGTTTTCGAACAGACAGTTCTTTCCCGGATTCAGTTCACTTTCTTCCTAAGGTTGGGGGAGCTGAACCACATTTGAGGACTGAAGACCTCTGCCCCCCCCCCCATCCCCCCCAATTGAAAAGAAACGTCACCCTTGGAATGTTGCTTTAGAACAACCTTTGAGGTGAAAAGGGGCGAAATCCGATGAGTTGTTTTGCAAAGGCACAACTTTGCCCCCCACCCGGTGTATTCAACCCCAGCACGGCGTTCTGGACCCGCCCATGGTTGGATCAACCACCTCGGCGACAGGCTGCTGCGCATTTACGCCTGCCTTGTATCGTTGAATGTTGGAATTTTCACTTGAAGTTTGCCCGTGAATGATCCGGATTAGCCTTGTGGCATTGTCTGCGACTTTTGGTAAGGTAAGTCCTGAGAGGGATATGACGCAAACTATGACGTTCGCGTTTGGACCGGGATGTAACGTACCCGAGGCCGGAGAGGTTTTATTGCCGTTTTATTTTTCCAGTCACTGTTTGTTGACGCCTCTCTTCGGACGATGCCCGTTATTTTCTGCAATATCGGACCGCCACGTGGCAAGGAACTGCCTATCATTGTCACTTGGCTGATCTTCCCGGAGGGTGGGTGTGTCCGGACACACGATGAAGGCAATTTCAATACCACTCACTTGGTGTTCTGGACCCAAAGAGACTGGGGAGAAATCTTCGCCCTGAGAGTTGCAGAATACTTAATCACGCAGAGTGCGAAGGTTAAGGGAGGTTTGCCAGAAGAATTTGAAGTGCGTGAGCATCGGGTTTGTAAAAAACGGCGAGGTTTTCCGTTAAACTTGGTTTCAGGGGCAGAACCATGCTCAGAAACCTCTCAAGTACGTGACAGACCATGCATAGTTTTGTTTCAGCCTTCTGATGCGCTTATTTTTATGGTTTTCAACGCTGTCGGTATGCATGACGTGGTGTGAGCCCGGCTGCCCATCGCACATTGTGTAGAATGCCGCTGTTCTAATGATACTGGTGTGGTGAAATCCTGGAATTCCTCACAAATTACAGGTTAAAGATTTGAGAGGGATGAATGATGCAGCACTGGCATCGAATCACTTCCGTTTGAAGTTGTTCTTGTCATAGACTTCTGTAAAGTGCCCCCAGAGACCTATGTAGGATTTCGGAATGAGGGTTGTCGCCGGAAACTTGCTCCAGCGGGCATAGTTTATTGCGCGCTGTAAAACACCATCGCATGCTTTCGATCTATTAAGTTTCATGTGTCTCCAGCGAGTTTTTGCATTGTTAACATTTATTCCTGCGCATTAATGCGTGACATAAATTTCATAAAGGAGGGGCACTTATCCCCACATATCTATCTCGCAGCATCGGCATCTGTAACCCTGCATTTTCTCGGGAACCACTACATGAATACGCTCCTGCTGCCATGCGCCGGCAAATGCAAGGCTGTTTGCGGGAATATCTATAACTCTGCCGCAATAAGCTATTCCGTGCGGCGTAGAGGAAACTAGCAAGCTTTTACCTATGCGGCGCACATTTGGCAGCGCAACCGGGTACGAAAACAACACAAGAGACCAATGTCCGCCGCCGGCACGCACGGATGCAAAAAACCGCACACGCGCTGGTGCCGATACTGTATGCGGTAGGGTGGGCGCTGCGAACCTGGGTTTAAGGTCGTTTATCTAACAAGGAGCATTCTTCTGGGCGACAGCAATACGGCATAAAGGTTTGTGTCCGTTGACAACCCTCTTTGTGTGAGATTCTACGGCATTCATGGAGAACGAGTGCTTTTGAAAAGGCTTTGTTGGGCCCAGCCAGGATTTGTAATGGCGGACTGGCCAGCGAGCTATTGGTAGCATTCTGCAACATACATGTAAGGTGAGGTGGAAAATGGACAGAGGGACGAATTGTGATGCTCAGTGCCCCTTTCTGTAATGTGCGTAGTCATGTTTACCAGAAAACTGCTCTGTTTTTCGGTGGGACAATAGTGGCGCAGGGGTTTCCAGTCTTGGGAGATGTACTATTGTGACTTATCTCCCGATATAGATAGGAAGCAGGTGGTTTCCTGTAAATAGTTTCATTCTATATTTTTACCTGTTGGTAATATCTTATATTGTTGTCCCCAAGAGCCTTACTGTAGATGAGGAGGTGTAGTGTTGGTGTTCAAAGATGTGGACATCTGGGCTGTTGAGCCTCCTTATGCTTTTGTAATGTTACCCTGATATCTTGGAAAGCATCAACTCATGGTAATGACAATGATAGTGGTTTATCAATGATGCCAAACACTCACCCGATATGTCTCATTCTTACTGCCAGTGGTGGGATGTACAGTAATGTTCCAGTCAGCAACCCATTGTAGGTTTTGACAAGATCTCATTGAGTAGAGGTTGGCCAAAACTTTCACTGTTGGGGAATTTGTAACAACATTTTGGCCAAAATGACTGAGTTGAACTATTAAGGGCATCATGGTGTATTCTATGATACATAAAACTGGCTAGATCACAGAAAATGGCCAAATCAGAGAGTAAATTATATATTCAGCAGCAGTTAAGTTTAGCACAATTTGCTCTAAACAGGATATTTTTCTATCCTATTTTGGGTAGGATTCTGTCTGCCCCAGATATTGTTTTGGGATGTTAGTCATGGTACATGAACTGGATAGCGTAAACCAGTTGATATGCTGGGCGTTCAAAAATGATGATGAGTCAGTTCCATCAAGAAAACATTTTTTAGCACAGATGGAACAAAATGCACAGAAACACTTGAGTCTGGGCTGGTAGCTGCCATGGCACCCCACTTTTGAGAATACTCAACATTAACCTTATGGATACACAAGCATTGGTTTTGTTTTACAAAATAAGTTCAAGGGCCGAGCAGGAAAAATGACCGAATGTATCCCCTCAACTGAAAAATTGTTTTTCTGCCAATGATTGGCCTGAGACAAGGAACAGGGCTGGTGCCCTCCCTCCCAACAGAAAAGGAAACCAACATCCCTGCATGTACAGGATGTGCTTAAAAATTGGTTTTGGCACCAACAGCTTCAGAGATGTTGCTCCAGCTTACAGGCTTTAATTCCTAATGTTTTGATATTGAGCATTAGCCTTCAAAAAAGCCTTCTCTATGGATTCTGTCACTTTCCTGTGTCAGCTGTGGCACTGTGCATGGTAACAAAAGTGCTACTTCTTTGCACATGTGCTCTGTAATGCCTGAACTTTGCTCAAAGTTTTCACAACTATTGCAGTGTTATGATAACCCCTATGGTACAACTCTTCATTGCATTTGGGATAGGATTCAAGTTGTGCCACCACATAATCATGCTCATATTATAGAAGCCTCCATTTACATTCTGGCTGATCACTGGCTGAAAATAGAAGGGATTTTCATCCTTGAGCATGCATGCATTCTCCTCCATTCAGTTGTTGCATGCTTTCTCATTTTGGTATATAGTGTGATATCACAATCATATGTTTGATACCAGGACTGGTGTAATCCAATTTGGTTTTGTGTGTTATGTCCTTTTTTATTCATTTTGTACCAGGGAATATAAGGGCTGTTGGAAATGTCTAGCTGGGAGACCACTAGGTAGAATTTAGTCTTCAGTGAAATAAACTCCATGTTGGTTCACTAATTTAAGCTTATGAATAGTTTCATTTCAATAATGGATGAAGTAAATGTGGACAAGTCAGCCCTTGGAAGTTTACGGCCACTCTTGAGTTCCAGGCTTAATATAAAAAGTAGATAGTTTGACAATGGCCTTATGTCTGCACATTTGTCATTGGAGGTGATGCATACTGTTCTTGAATGAATGTGTACCCCCGGAAACAAACCCATATTTATCTTGGTGCTTTGTGGTCTGTTTTCAGATGTCCTCAAACGCTGGCACAGGTGCTGGCTCCAGTGCAAATGAGTCAAATGGAAGTCAAAGCAGCCAACAGACAGAGACCAAGAATGATGAGAAACATAACAAAACACTCACTCCTAAGGCATCTAAGTCACTTAGCACAAGTGCCAAGCGGTATGTGCTGCATGATGATAGTTACATTACATTTATCTTTGGTTTATGCCCTGATCAATAAGCTATTTGATGATTTTGTAGTCCATGAAGATTTCTATGAAATGACATTGTCAGGGCCTAATTCATAGCAGTTTTACAGCTGTATTCAACTGTTTCATAAGTGATGACAGGTTATTCTTTGGAAAGACTTCTTGATGACAAAGTCTGTAGAAAAATATTTGATGGAAAGCTAGCAGACTGGCAGACATCACATAGATAGGCCATCCCCAATCTGGCACCATGGGCTGGGGTTTAGCTGGGAGTACTGTCCAAAAGCACATTGCTTGCCTTGCTTCCACCACATTGCTTCCACCACATGACTGCAGTGATTTGTTTTCCCTTTTACACAACATCAAGGTCCAGAAGGCATTGGCAAAGGCCATACAACAGCTTCCTCCCACTGCATTGACATGTTGTCCCTGTGTCAGTTTTTAGGATCCAAAAGGCATTGGCAGAGATCTACAGTACCTCCCCCCACTGCATTGACATGTTGTCTCCTGTGTCAGTTATCAGGATCCAAAAGGCATGGACAGAGATCAAACCACCTCCCTCCCACTGCACTGATGTTCCCCCATTGTCGGTCATCAGGATCCAGAAGGAGTTGGCGGAAATCACGCTGGACCCGCCGCCAAACTGCAGTGCCGGTCCAAAGGGCGACAACCTGTACGAGTGGGTGTCGACCATCCTCGGCCCGCCTGGCTCCGTCTACGAGGGCGGTGTCTTCTTCCTGGATATCCACTTCTCCTCGGAGTACCCCTTCAAGCCGCCCAAGGTAAGAACTGTGGAAGGAGGAGTCCGCGTTCATCGCCGTGATGTGTGGCTCACAGAAGGCATATGAGGGGACTTTGAAGACTTTGAGGAAAATTGGCTATTGAAAGCAGCCAGCTGGATGACGTTTATTCTGTATTTCTTGATCTACATATCATGATTCATCCAGCCAGGCAAAAATTATAGAACCACCTTTATAATCGTGTTCTTGCATTTCAGTATGTTCGCAGTGGGATGCTGAACACAATGGCGAGCTCCACCATGCATGTTTAACTAGTGATGTATGATGCATTGCAGCTCTTTCATGGTAGATAAGTATCACTTTGCTATGGTATGTAATTTCGTGTTTATTGCTCCCACTCATCTAGGATGTGAGGATGGGGTCAAGTGTCGACCTTTTTTTGCAAAAGCAAAGGAGCAGGTTCTTACTACATAATTTTGGCACACTTCTGACCGCATACCTACACCCCACATAACACATCACACATTGCAGTAGTGTTGAGAGTCAGCATGTCATTGTGAATGGTCGCGGTTTCAGGTGACTTTTAAGACAAGAATCTACCACTGCAACATCAACAGCCAGGGTGTGATCTGCCTGGACATCCTGAAGGACAACTGGTCACCAGCGCTGACCATCTCCAAGGTGCTCCTCTCCATCTGCTCCCTGCTGACCGACTGCAATCCAGGTATGCTGCTGGGATCTCTATGAGCTTGCCTGCGGCATCGCGCCTCGTGTAAGCGCGGTGGTGACCGGTGCTGACGTCGCCAGCAGCAGCGCCATTCGCCGCCGCTCGCTGGCGCGCCATCGGCACCACGCGGGCGGTGCGTCCAGACGTGGTCCTCGTCTCTGGCGACGCGCCGTGTCCTCAAGAGTGGTGACCCTCTACGTGCCTGGACCGGGGCCGTCGGCTCCACCCGTGCACCTGGGACTGGGGTCTGCACGGCCGGCTTCTGGCGGACCGTGTGTGGCCCCGTGTGACGTGACCGTAAAGCCCCTCCCCCCCCCCCCCTCCCGCATTCCCACGGCGCACAGGTGCGCGCAGTAGCAAGGCGGTGCTCGGAATTTGTTAATAGGGCGACTTCTGGGATCATGTGCACGCAGACGAGGACAGAAACCGTCACCGATTGGTCTCCTCAGATCAGGCGCTTCGATCTATCCGTACCTGCCGCTTGGCTCTGTCACCGGCAGAGCACGGGTCATACACGTCTCTCAGTCAGCACAACGCCCAGTTGGCATGCTGGTCGTACGGTGGCTGATTTGTGTGTCCGGGTATCGTGTGGCGCTCCGCGCTAAGGTTAGGCCTGCTCAGGAAGTTATGGCATATGCTCATTAAAGTTACTTATGTGCTCGCATCCGTGGTATCGATATCGGACGATCTCGCCATTAAACGGCGTGCCGTGCGAGATGGCCGGCGTTCGTCAGCGGCGACGTCTCCATGTCGCAGCTAGAGCGTGCGAATGAGGACGGCTCGCTCCGTTGGCTGGAAGCCTGGTGCTGGACGGTGCGGCAGGGGCAAGCACTCCCCGGTGTCGGGTCACGTGGAGCACGTCTGACGGCAGGGCGCGTGCAATCATTGGCTCAGTCTCTGTCCCCCTCCCCCTCTGTCGGTTATGGAGCGACTGGCGTGGCGACATTTGAGAGGTGCGCGCGGCGTTGGTGTCGTTCATATGACGCACACCTCTGCCATTACATATCCGTGTGTTGGGTGGCGTGCGTCCGCACTTATGCCGCATTCCCTGAATGAAAAAACATATAACACGTAGTGTGCCCATCGCGTTACGTAAGGTAGGCTGACGTGTGATGTGGAATTAGTTGTTTGTTAGGAAGGCCGTGAACGGGATCTGTCCGGTTTTGAGCACCAGAGCCAGCCATTGCGTCTCAGTTGGGCACCAGGTGGGCATGTGGTCCGGGATTGCGGCTGAGTGTTAACCGTAAGCGCATGGACTCGCGGTAAGCAGACAGTTGGCTACTCATCCTCAAGTGTCATTACCTTTTCCAAGTTAGGGGCATGGGGGCAGGGCGTCGTGGGATCTGGTAGCATGTTTGTGTCGTGCAATGCGCCCCTCGAGCAATATTGTTGAAAGCAGAGTTGTCCCTGAGCTGGTGGTCACTGACAACGGGTGAATGCTCCACGCATTCCGGTCTTACGTAAGCCGCCAAGTGCATTTGTGAGGAACATTATGCATTTACATAAGGCGGTAGTAGTAGCATTATTCCCCGCAGAATAATCAGGAGAATGGAGAGATTGGTCGATTGATATTTCGGCTACATGTATTTATCGAAACGAATATCGGTAGTCATCAGTAGTATCAGCTACTCATCCTCAAGTGCCGTTACTTGTTCCGATTTTATTTCGGCTGCATGCCTTTATCGAAACGAATATCAGTAGTATATCAGTAATATCAGCTACTCAATTGAGTTAGCTTTTGTCGTCATGCATAGCTTGTGCTCACTGCCCTTGCTCAAGGCATGTAGTGGGCATGTACCCAAAATATAAATCCATCTATCTCTCCATTCTCCCCGTTGTTCTGCAAGGAATAAGGCTATTACCACTGTCGTTTATGTGCATTCTGATCTTATCAATCCGGCGCGCTACATGGATCAACGCTTGGGTGGACCTCCACTCCACTATTAGATACGATGGTGTGATATCGTACGTATTTTTACATACCTATAGGGGCTCATCGTTGCGATACTATCACATATGACAATTGGCTTGTGTCGCCATCCGGTACTTGTGCTCACAGCCCTTGCTCGAGCTCTGCGAAAGGTGTGGACTTATTTGGTATTGTCAAGGGGAGCGGGCCTGTTGTCCCCTAAAACATTTGGGATCAGTTGTTGCACATGTAAGACACCTTTTTCGTTGTCAGGAGACCGATCCTTTTCGGCAATTGCCTGAGTAAGCTACAAGCAAGTTACAGCAACGCCTGCGACGGCACGCATATCTCGAGATCGCGTTGTTGTCAGTGATATGTAGACATTTTGTAGAGCCAGCATCACGCGGCCCATGCAGCCAGTAAGGCGCCGGGACCAGTAAGGCGAGTAATGCTCTGGTTGAAACGGCAGGGATGATAGCAGCCGTCAAAGTTATCAGTTGTCACCATGCAGATGATCCGGAAGCCGAACTGATAAAGCCAGACCGCTATCAGAGTGCATACAAGTTGGTCTGATCCATGTTTCGACAAGGACATATTTGATCAGTGTTTCGTACACAGAAGTTGACATATGTCGCGTCCCCGTGCGCTGATACACAGAAGCCATCGCCAGTGCTGGGGGCTTGGGTTATCTGCCTGGTCACACCTGACACTGTATTCGACGAAGGGGACGGATAGTTCTCATGCACCCTTTTGGTGCCGTTGGCCAAATGTCGCAGTGAGCGAGACCTGAGGCCCGTTGTTTTGATGACCGAATCTCTTCCGGCGGAGGCCCCAGCATGTTGCGTTCGGGACTGGTTTCGGAGAGGGCGGCACTTGCCGCCTCGCGGTCTGCAGCTGGCGCGCCCATGGTCTGCACAGGGTTGAGATCGCGTGGCGACGTGAAGACGGCGCGTTCGCGTGCATCGCGCAATCAATTTCACGCCTTTGTGGGCTCTGGCCGCGGAGATCTGACAGCGAACGTTGAGAACGCCCCATCACGGGCGGATGCGGGCGGCACGCATGGACCCGCACGGCTGCTTAAACGATCGCCCCAGTCTGCCACTTGATGTCGGAGTCGCACCGCTGCGTCGCCGAGCGTCGCCATCGCAGCCCGGCTTCGGCCCATGCCGTGTAGCCGGTCGCAGTTTGCCAATTTTGCTAGTCCATGCTAGTTGAAGGGGAACGCCGTGTTTTGGCGAGCGTTTCAAAATGTATGAAGTGCGCATACGATACAACAGCTCGCACAGGAAGGACTCAACAGCTTTTCTATATGACCGCGCAGTCGAAGCGCCTGAAAGCTTCAATTACTTCCGCACTATGGCGTAAAGGATTGCGCTGATTGATGCCGATACGGCATGATGTGACCAGTGGCTGCATTATTGCCGACAACGGAATGATGCGACCAGTGGCTGCAAACATCAGACTCCAGAAAGCGGGACGGCCAGACCGGGTCGCTTAAGTCGAGCATCATCTCACCGTGCAGATCAGACGCGCTCAGCCGGCGGGCTCGCTCGTAACAATGAGAGCAACGTTTGCAATGGCATGTGTTGCAAGCATCCTCCCCCGTATCTTGCAATGACCACACCGTCCGTCCCTGTTTCCTTTGCGCGGTATTAGGAGACGCGTGCAATGTGGGCTGATGTCAGTCAGTATTCAGTGGACGTGACGTGTCAGCTCTGTTTGGTGTTTTACACAGCTTTGGTCGCTATGTGTCGCGAGCGATGCAAAGCACACTACTTGCGCCGGCCGGCTGTAGGAGCGCGCCGCCGAGCTTAGTTAAGTTTGCAGCTATTGCTATAGTTTTCTGTCAAATACACCTTCGATTTTTCTCCAGGCGCTAAGTCTTCGGGTGGAACATTTCCACAACTAACCATGAGCGTGTATCGTAGCACAAGGCTATGTGGCCTCGCCCCGCGCTGTTAGCCAGCGTCGACCCATCACACGAGTGCACACTGCGACCTCGCGCTCGGCGCCGCCGTCCCAGTGTCGACCGGGCAACGGGCGGAAGTGCGGCCATCATGCGGCGGCCGCTCACGCGAGGCGCTCGGCATGCCACCAGCCCGCCGCCGGCCGGGCTGCAGGGAGGCGCGGCGCCGGCACGGACGCCAGCGCCGCTTCCGCCCGGCCAGCCGGCCGGCCGGCGCGCCGCAGGAGGATCGGGTCCGGCTGTGCGCACCGGGTCTGGAGATCCCCACGGGCCGATGGAGCACAGCTCATTAAAGCGCTGGACGCTGCGCGCTCCCATGCGCGGTGTGGATTCCGCGTTTCAGTCGTGTGCCGTTGTGATGTGTGATATAGATCTCGTGTCACATTGGCGTGAGTTCTGTGATGGTTAATGGTCAGTTATCGCAGGGGTAGCCGTCGTTTATCTGTCACGTCGTCCGTGTCAGTTAATCGCACTTGATACCCGTGTGTGCATTGCGCCTCGTCACCAGTGTTCATCGACGTCCGCTCCGTGCCCGTTCTGTTTCCGTTGACCCTCACCCGGGGGACGGCCAAGTCCTAAATGGGACTGGATCTATGGGACAGGGCTGGGATTGAACCAATGGAACAGGACTGGGATTGGATCGCAGTACGCGCTGACTGCAGAAGAACACGGTCGCCGAATGTGCGGGGCACGGGCGGCGGTCACCCGACGGCACGAAGCTGGTGCTAACTTCAAGGGCGTACACTCTGCCCTCGTCCAAATGTCTTGGGCACGGGCGTGCTTTGAGCACAGCTTTGCGCTGACCCAAAGCACAAGATCTCCGACTCGACGCTGCGTTTATCTTTGTTCGGAAGAGGTTGTGTGACCTCGCCCGGCCCCCCTCGCGGCAGCTGACCCCGTCGCCCTTGTGCCGGCAGCCGACCCTCTGGTGGGCAGCATCGCGACGCAGTATCTACAGAACCGCGAGGAGCACGACCGCGTGGCGCGCCAGTGGACGCAGCGCTACGCCACGTGATCCCACGGCGCCGTAGCCGTTGTCCGCGCCGGCCGCCGGCGGTGCTCGGGCCTCGGGCCGGGGCGCGCCGGCCGCCCGGCCGGCCGCGAGCGCCCGTAGACGACGGTCGATGCGGGACTGGGGTGTGCAGGATCAAAATCGTGGACTGAGTGAAAAGACACGGACCGTGGTGTAGCGTTTTTTTCTTTTTTTCGTGGGCGCGTGGCGCGGTTTTTCCCGCCGGCGCGACCGTGTAATCGGGGAGGTGTCGGCGCGGCCACTGAGGCTCCCGGCCGGGCTGCGCCGTGCTCTCTGACCCGCGGAACGCATCCTCTGGTCCCGGAATGGTGTGGCTGGAAGGTGCGCGCGGCGCTATTGTTTTGAGCACCGCGCTAGGCTGTTCATTATCCTGTGTTGAAATCTTGCCTCTGATGCCCTTCAGTTGAACCCTGTGTCGCTGCTGTTGTCAGCGGCATTTGAGGTGCTGCCAGTGCGCAACGGCTGACGCTCGTGTCTGTGCCCGTCTCACTCCAGAAGTTATCGTCTGGAAGAGACTGGTATGCTCCTCCGTTTCGCGTACCACGTCGACCGCGTGCAACGCCAGACGTGGTGCCGCGTGTTCGCGCGCTGTGGCGGCCGCGTCGGCGCGATCGTGCGCTCGCCCGCCCCGTTCAGCTCGGGAGGCTTCGGCGCCGCGTGCCGGCCGAGCCAGCCGCAACATCAGTGTCTGCCGGCCGCGCGTGCATCGTGCCTGCGCGTCCCCAGGACACTCCCGCGCGACGGTCGCGCTCCGGGCCGCGGGCCGGCGCGTCCCGCCTGTGTCAGCCGGTGTCAGGCGGCCGTGTTCGTGATTGTCAGGTCTCGAGGGCAACTGCCGCTTCGCCTGGCAGGAATGTAGTGACGAGCAGCCCGTGTGCAACTGTGCAGCCCTTTTCGCGCGCGCGTGTGGAGATGGAGAGAATGTGCGTGTGTGTGGCTTAAAAGCCAAGCGCTAGGTCCCGTCTGGGAGCTCTGCCTTGCTGCTATTGTATGCGACCGCTGAGCCCCGCGGGACGTACTGTGTGTACAGGTGTAGCATGCTTCCACATCTCATTCCGTAACATATGCTGTTTTCAGATGGAAGTCCCGCCCGACGCGGCGAGGAGAAATAAATTGAAACCCGATCAAGCGTTGAGTTGTGCGGTCCTTACGCCTGGACATGTCATCACTGAGCCTCTCGCTGATGGTTCAGTCAGTCTGTGGGCCGCCCGGGACCTGGCGTCGCTCGATCGCCGCACCGGCCGTGTGCCCGCGTGCGCCCCAGGCGGTCAGTGACTTCGCGGAGCGGTCGGATTGCGAGACTGGATTTGTTGACAGCCTGGCTCAGGAGCGGTCCCGGTGTCAACACCGAGGTGACACGCGGGCTCTGGTGGACCCTGCCACGGGTTGGGCGGCGCTGGTGGCGTGGTGACATGCGGGCCCCGGTGGACCCTGCCACGGGCTGGGCGGGGTGACATGCGGGCCCCGGTGGACCCTGCCGTGGGCTGGTCGGGGTGACACGCGGGCCCCAGTGGACGCTGCCACGGACTGGGCGGCGCTGGTGGCGGGATGACATGCGGGCCCTGGTGGACCCTGCCACGGACTGGGCGGGGTGACCCGCGGGCCCCGGCGGACCCTGCCACGGGCTGGGCGGCGCTGGCGGCCGGTTCGGCTCAGGCGGTGGGGTACGGAGGATGTACGCCACGGAGTCCAGGTGTCAATAATTCCATGCGGCCTCACCATTCGCCCCACAACTTCTCCGTCACTATCGGTGTAGTTTTGCGAGATCGGTTACCAAGGGTTGAGTGGACGGGTTATGGTCAATCCTGCCTCCAACATCGGCTGGTCTGAGGATGTTGCCTGCTTCATGCCGGAGGTTCACGAGGCTGGCCGGAAAGTTGGACATTGAACACTGGGGTGGGAGAGAGCAGCGCACCACCCAACCGTCCCGATGTCAGCAAAGTTAGCGGTTTATTTAGCGACGAGCTCCTATTGCAATGACCTCGCCTGCACTAGTCAGTAACGGCATGGGAACATCAAAAATGACACCTGCTTTTTAGCATCACGCGACCCTCGAAGACAAATTCAAGGCCAAGTGTGGGCAACTCGGCACCACCCAGAAATAACCAGCCCATTATATTTACCTAAGCATCAGAGTATTTTTCAACGGCCGAACTAGCGGCCATCGAAAACAGGACAAGTGGCATTTGTCGCCGCCCTCGAAGGCAGATTACAGGGAACTCCGCATCACTTAAGAGTTGATTTTCAATGTTTGGGGTCAGATTCTCCTTCAGTGCATATACCAGCATCCGTGGAAAAATCTTGAACTCTCAAGGTCGAAATTAAACATCAAGTGTAAGGTCAAATAACCTTGAACTTGACACACAAAAGTTGACAGCTGATTTCGGCATTTTACAATCAAAACCTTTTTCAGCACAAAGTGAGCGTCTTTAGAAAAGTCCTGCAGGACTTTGCGGCAGATGTTTCTTTGTGCACTGAAGACAATTCGCATGCTGAAAATCCCAAATAGATCGTGCCTCGCCATTTGACCTTGCAGAGCATCGAAAAAAACAGATATTAGACTCAGTATTCTCGTACCGTAGTTCACTTCCAGAGACGTTTTCTTTGAAATTGGAGCTCGCTGTCAGTACGATTTTATTTCTGAACTATTTGCACGACGTCTAGTCATCCCTTTTACGACGCATGAGAACCCTGTGACTTGAAGAGAGGCATGATGCACCGAATCAGTTACTACTTGCCTAGCGTGCGACAATTAGAACCCGGTATGCCTCGCAACGATGGTGGAGCGCTATTCGGCTGGAGGTTCCATTCTAACCGCAAATTACTACTGGCGAGTCTGCCAGCAAACCTGAGGAGCCAGGCAGCGACAAAAGAGTGGCCGAAAGTGAGCAGATCATCTACTCAGCCTCGATGCTTTCCATAGATTAATTCACCCAATACTGAAACCAATTGAGAACCGCGTGCGTGCTATCGTGATGCGAAGATCAGGCGTTGGTGAAAGTAAGATTGAGGCGACACGCCCACATTGCACGCAGTAATTGATGGTGCAACTGGAGAACCTGGCGAGCATTAAGGGAGAGTACGGAATCGTTACCAGTTTTCACTCTGGGCTCCATCCCAACAAAACTACTGATTATTGAACTAAAATTTGGTGCGGACAGGGCATCACAGCGGGATTTCTCACCCCTACCACACGCCTCACCAGCAACTGCCCTCCCTTTCTCCCTTCATGCCGTCTCAGACACCCGGCGATAGGGGAGCGCCCCGCTCGGGCAAGCGTCACCGGCGTTGTGCTCGGGAGGAGCGATTCGGCACCCGATGAATGAGTCGATATGGGTATCGGTGGTCGGTGGTCGGCCCATTGTGCTTGTTGTCGATATTAGTGAAAATATGTTAGGAAATCCAGGAACGTCCTTGGTTTCAAATCTTAACAGGCGTGCATCTCCAGGTTATTTGTGGCAAATTCAACACTAAATTGTTGTTCGTATTTTTGTTTTTGAAGAATTGATCCGAACCCTATGAATGGATGGATTTCTGGGATCAGCGCTCACACCAAGCAGTGCTTGTTGTGTAAGCCCTGACCCCTACTATCCGATCTCGCAATTCCACGTCGACGACAGAACTTGGTGGCGAAAGTTTACCGTGCCGCCATGCTCGGCACGGTCGGTTCTGCCCTCTGACGTCACTGACCTTCAGCGTGACCGCTGCCACCGGCCGCAGGCCATACCTGTCAAGGGCAAATAGCGAGCGCCCTGAAGCAACTCAAACCCATCCCGCCACGGGCGGGTGGATCGGAATGCAGACGTTCTAACCAACTGAGCCACCGGGACGGACTCTTTAATACACATGTGTCCTTTTTCGAAGGATATTGATGTAGGAAATGAAGCCGTGGCTACAAACATGTGGCCATGCCTGTAAATTAAGATTCTGTGATGGTTTCATAGAAGCAGCCATTTCAAATTACTTCTATTCAAAACATGAAAATGAGACATCTGAAAGCCAAAACGGCAGCGTTAATCCCTCAAATTTTATCAGCATCGTGCTCAAAGGGCCAATATCCGGCTTTCAGATTTGCGATGCAATCTCCGATGGTCGGGTGTCAAAAGCAGCTCATCGTTGGTAGAGTTGCCATGGAATGACCGCATGAGGTTATCAAAGGAACAATAAGCTTCGACCACTTACGGAAAAGTGTATATAAGACGCCTGGATCTGTGAACCCAGACCTGGGCCAGGACCTCTCACATCACCAAACCGTCGATCCATTTTACAGTTGGGCACTCGACTTGACACATGCGACTTGACTATACGACTATGTGAATATATATATATATATATATATATATATATATATATATATATATATACGACTTCACGACCTGAAGTCTGGCGACCAATGCAGCATGCCTGTTCAACTTTGGTAAACACCTCACAGCCCTTTTCCGTACTTATCTTCCGTGGTCGCGAAATTTTCACCGACCCACGAAAACGTACGTTCGTCGTAGATGTTGCTTGCACCTCTCAACTCTGGAAGACACCATTGCAGAGGGGGGGGGGGGGGGGTGTGGGGTGTGTGAACAGACATACAAAAACAACACGCGGAATACACATGGTTTTTGCACCAGTACGCTGGTATAAAGAACATCATGTTCGCTCTCACCGCCAACGAAAAATCTCACATTTAAGGGGCTAGATGCAATTTAAACCTTGTGCACTTCGGTCCATGGCTCTCGCTAAGTTGTGCGCGTGGGTGAGGCGGGGGAATGAACTGAGAAGCTCTAGAGTACAGGGCTAGCCTAATTCAACCGTGGCTAACTCTGTTTACGTCCCCCATAACCGAAAGCACGTGTTACCGCCAATGCACTACCAAGTAATCGTTATAATAGATTCGGAGCACTCGGCTCATGAAGGTAGCGCCAGTGATCACGAGCAAACAAGGGCAAACAAAATTAATGCTAAAAATCTAAGGCATGTGGAAGATAAGAATTACCGAATCTGTACACACCGCCGATACTAAGGTAGCGCAATAATCAAACATTCAAGGTTCCACATGGCACGTTATGTACCCATACACGGTGCTATCCCGAGGGCTGCTCAAAGCACAAAAAAGCTGCGAGCCAAGGCCTCAAGGTTCTGATTACCCGTACCGAGTATTTAACCAGCTGAGCACATGATAGTGGCATTACGATCGCTGCACACACGTAATCTTTGCCCGGCGTCAATTACACAAATGTCTTGAGTCGTGACTTGAGTAGCGTTTCTCCCAGACAAAGCTCGCGTAAAAAAATTCACCTGCCGTTACCTTGAACGCTGATGCCCTGCAAGAAGCTACTCTCTAGTCTTGACTCGGTTATCTCAGCAATGACTCGGTCATCAAAACAGCTAGGCCCAGCTGTCTGTGCTTCGGGCAGCCCATAGCATGGTGCAGCGCGGCGGGCGGTAAGATATACGGGCCTAAATAGATGTAACATTTGTGGCAAGTGTGTTTGTAACCGCATACTCAGCGCGGGTCGTCAAGATATTTCGGCTAAGCCGTCTATGTTCAAGCAGCCTTCAGCGTATCACATTCTGTGGACACCGGTGGATCCAGAGGAGGGGAGATAACCAGGGTGTAACCCGCTCCACAATGTCCAAAAGCGGGGAAAATGTCTTAAGTTTGAAGTAGACGTAAGCGATTTTGACGGATAGAAGTTGATTTAAGAGCACTCCTTGAGGTACACGAAAGAACATTCCGAAGTTTTTTTACGGATCAGAACAGCTCTTTGGGCAACTCCAGACAGCGTCGCCTGCCTCCCCCTTCTCCCCCCCCCCCCCCGCCCCCCACCTAAGCCGGAGTTATGGATTCGGCTTTTTGTATCGGGCTCAAGAGATTGAACGTGGGAACTCGAATAATCTGTTCGTATTGCAATATATCCATATTGGATGTCTGCAGATATGTGGAGTATATTCCTGGGTTCAGCATATCAATGTTCGACATATTGTCTTTCAGAACATTAGGTTATTAAATCTTAAGTTGTGATGAGTTTTGTTCCCTCGTGACTACAGGCACTGACGTGATACGTCAAACATTCTCATAATACACAATATACCCCGACATTCGTTTGATATCATCGTTTAACCATCATCTTTCAGTACATCGAAGGTCGGTTATTCTCAGCATTTCCGCGATCTCTTGAGAGAGCCGGTGATAAATTCTGCCGGTTAGAACACGAGCTGCGGCCTCCGCTCGCTCCCGATCAGCCACGCGAGGGGCCGTGTGCTTCCGAGTAGGGCCGGCGGCGCTACTGCAACGCCGAGCGCCCGGTCCTGGAACTGAACGATTTCCATCTTACCCGGACGGCCAAAAACCGCTGGTGAGGACGTACACCACGTCAGGGCTCGTTTGTTACGTCCTGGGAGCGCGGCGCGTCCGGCCGTGACCCGGTCGGCTTTCCAGGTAAGGCATTAACGGGGAGAGCACGCTGCGGGTGCTGTTGCTGAGCTGCTCGAGATGCGACCAGACGCTGCAGCTACTGATGTTATGCTTGCGATGCTGTCCCCCCACCGAATCGTTGCTCTGAACAGGGTCAGCGTCAGTCGTTTAGGTACAGAGTATGAGGCATTTTGACATAATGAGCCTAGCGCGACGACATGGGAATCCTTTAGATGATCACTGAGGGTCATCATGGGATCAACGGCAGAATTTGGGTCGGTTTTCCTTATTATAGCCACAATGCGCTGTGTGCGAGACCAATACTACGCGCTGAAAATACAAAACTGCTGCCCCCACACTGCACTCAAACCTCAGGAATGTTCTCCATTCCGCGGTGGCAGGTATTTCCAACAGAAACAGTGGCCAGAAGCGCCCTCGTCCACCACGGTAAGAAGCGCGAGACACCGCGGACGAGGACTGCCCCTCACTCCTGCCAGCCACTTGCGATGTGTGCTGATCATGTGCATCGAAGCTGTCACACACATGCACACACACTACAAACCACACCACGCGGAATTCCCAGCCGCCGGGCCGCGTCCAGACAGTTCCAAGATGCACTGCGAGGGCTTCCCCGCGCTCTGCCACGTCCGCGGGGCCAGCCGCTCGCGGGGTGACGGGCCCACTGCCGCCCAATGGCCTTGTGGGCCGCATGACGTCATCACGTGTTACCACGCGTGACGTCACGGACCAACGGCAGAGGTTCTCTCACTCGCGAGTCGGCGGCTGAGTGGGGGTGCGCCAGTGAGTGCGGCACGTGTTGGTGGTACAATACTGAGCGCGGTGGCCGGCTGTTCTGACAGTGCGCGTCGCGTTGACGGAGGGTGTACGCATGCGCACTTGATTCTGCTTTCGATCCGCGCGAGGGTGGTTTTGACTGCGCGCGCAGGGGTGTGCAAGGGAACGGGTAGTGCGAGTTCCTGTAATGTTCGGTAGATGTTGATGCCGCGCGGGCTAGGGACGCGGATTGATGTGGAACACGACGAAATCCGCGAAGTACGCGCCAATCTCGCAGCAAGAGGACGAAGAAAGTGTCATGACGAGATTCGATGTGAGTACGATGTGGAAATCGGGTAGTGAAGTAACCATGGGCGGCACCGCAGATCTTGAGCTGGGGTGGGGACAGGATTTTTAGGGCATCCCGGACGAAGTGGGGCCTGCTCAAGGGGGCCTCATGGGCAATGTCATATTCGGGCGGACGGGGGGGGGGGGGGGGGGGGGGGGGGGGGGGGGGGGGGGGGGGGGGGGAGCGCGCCGGCCTCGCGTGGCCCTCTGTCAGATCATTACATTTGTCGATACTCATGTAAATAAATGTTGACCATTGAGCAATTTGGAATAGGGGGGACTTTTCATCAATATGGGGGTATTTTTATTCATGAAGGGACCGTCCTATCTCAAATAAGGTCGTAGCTTCCAGAAGAGGGCCTGCTGATGACTGCAGATACTTCCTTATTCTGAACAGGATCCTCACGGTTCACAAAGGGGGGCTTATAAATCGAGCAAAGGACCCCATCTCAAAACAGGGCATCGCGATCTGGAGCTGAGGCCATCTGATAAATGTAAGACCTCCCAGAAAAAGGATCTCCCCAGAAAAGGGACCTCCTAGTCCATAACGAGCCCGTCTTTTGAGCCAGCAAAAGGACATCCTTAACTCAAGATAGGCCTTCCTGATCTAGGGCATGAACTACTAAATTCATGAAACCAGTTTCATGGTCCAGAAAATGGGCCTAGTGATGCAGAGAAGGTTTTACTACCCTCTGGGTCGTTCAGGGGGCCTCCTTGACCTGAAATTTTGTTATTTATGTAGACCTTCAAAGGATTTGGTTTGGACAAAAGAGGACCCCAAATTTTGAAGGAACAAACATATTATTGCCCCTATCCCTGCCTGCCATCCCAGTAGCCGGTACAGTGTCGGATGATCACCTGCTACCTTCTAGTCGTGTATGCATCGGCGGATTACATGTTTGCGTACCCTACGGGTGACTCTGGATCCCTTAGGAGCCTTTACTGGTAGGATCCTAGTTCCGAATACGGGGATCCATTGTTGGGATCCAGCCTCGATTGGCGACTGTGGGTCGCTGCCGATGTGCCCCGTTGTTTATATGTCATTCCTTTGTCATCCCAAACTTTCCAGAGCAAATTACCAATAACTTACGCTTTTCTTCCCCACTGTTCAAATATTTATACAGCTGGCGTCTGCGGTAGACGGCGTCACTAAAAAGAACCACGATTCTATGTTAACCTTATGCGGTGACCAAAGCTTACTGCAGTACCTGGCTCTATTACAAATGCAGCATTTGCTCATATTTATTTCGCACAGATAGTCGTCCGTACCTGTGTGGAAGGTTAAGCTTGGCTCTGGGCTTTCCCTCATGTCGCAGAGTGTGTTGCACCGCGTGTAGCGCTTATCATGGTGGTTAGAGGGCCGCAATTGTAAACAAAACCGACGGTCGTTCGGTCAGTGGCCTTGCATACGTGAACCGACACCGTGTAAAATTCACGCTGTAGAGCGTCTGTTGAGGTTTCAAACTCCGCCCCGGCCGTGTGTACGCTGCTGAGTGGAAATAAATCCTAGGCCCGCTGACGAAACCTGCAGGTCCCCTCCCTCCCCTCGCGCCCGCGGCGGCGTTCGGCGCCGGGCCGAACACGGTAAACAGGAGCGGCAGCGGCGTGGTCCTGTCAGGAGCGCGCGCGTCACTCAGTGCCGCCGCCACCACCCCCACCCCCACCTCGTCAAGTTTGGGCTCTGACAGGTCCCAGCAGGCTGGCGAGTCGTATCCGGCCTCCACGAGCCATGTGCTGCGGGCGCCCATCTGCTTCTGCTTCCATGTGTCCGTCTCGCACCCTCGTGAGCATCTGGACCGTCTCGGCTGCTCATGGCACCGCTGCGGGGCGTAACACTCACCTGCCCTTATCTCCTGGTCGCGCGGCGGACGCATCAGCTGACAGGTCCCAGTGTTACATAGGAACCACCGGACGGGTGGATGCGGTAGGCAACTGGACAAGGAGGGCAGGCGGATGATCTCAACATTGCAGGGGACGTGGGCGCGGACCATAGATGCTGCCGCGTTGGTTCGCGGGAATGCGCCCGAAGATGACCACCGTTGTTAAGCAGATTAGGACCCAGCTCGGCCACAAACAGGTTGCGAGCCTCGAGTCCAGAGTGTCAGTCTATTCATGGTCCTCGTCCACCAGTCTCCCAAAGTCCGAGCGGCACGCGCCCGGCCCCTCCCAAGCATGAATTCCTCCCCGGATTCAGCCTTATTTTTACATTCGCACGCCCAGCTGAACGCCGCGACGCTGAGCAGCTGTACAGGAAACTGCCCTTGACTAGCCATTGGAAGGCAGTCGGCCGAAGGAACCCAGAAGCCGGTCAGCGGGCAACTCCTCTTCCTCGTCTCCTGCTCTCTGGCCGAGCCTGATCCTTCCGGTGATAGCCTACTGTCGGCGGCCCCAGCGCCGCGCGCCCGTGCCCCAGAGCCGCGGCCCCGCGCCAGGGCCGGGTGGTGCGCTGTGAGGTCGTCCAAGTCCCCTGCCGGCTCGCCCTGTTCGACGCTGTCGGGGCTGGCACGGCCCTCTTGCGGAATTTGGCCGGCGCCGCGCCGCGCTTGAGCGTGCGTTGAAAGTGAAAGCATCGCTGTGCCGCGGTCGTCGCTCGGCGGCACGCTCGTCCCCCACCCTATCCCGTGAACTCGCTGAGAGCGTTCACCCGAACGTGGGTGAGTCCAGGCGCGTGAGAGGGGCTGCTTACCGCCGGACCTGACTCCCGCCAGTGCGGAGGACGACGTCAGTGTTTTAGGCACAGGTCGTGAAAAGCCGGCGGTTCCCCGATTTATGCCTGACGATCTCAGCGGGTTAAGGCTATGGGGTTTTTGAAAGTGATTTCCTGCACAACGTATTTTACACCCACCCAACGTACTTGCAGGCCTCTGCTCTGCTTCTCGTTGCTTTGGTCACGCTGAAATAGCTATCCGTGTGGGATACAACGCCATGAGGACCACCTCACAGTACTACCGGGAAATGTGTTTTGTGTTTTTTTTGGGGGGGGGGGGGGTGGGGGCAGCGCGATGACACAGTGCGAAGTGCACTAATCCAAAGTACAGTGCAAGTCTGTATTTCCGGCGACTGCGGCCAAATATACCATCGGCACTTCATCGCATGAATGGTGCATGCATTTGCTGGCACCAGGCAGGTGTGCAGTTATGCAAGCATATCTGGCCGATGGGTTCATCTGTTCGTGCACGTTGTCAGAACGTGCAAACGCTATCCCACACCCAGCGCCCCGCTGGCTTAGGGGCCGGTTGGGGCCGGCGTCACACAACTGTAATGCCCCTGGCAGTTGTGCCAATCGTTCACCCGCCCCATAGCAACAGCTGAGCACGCAAACCACGCAGGGGCGAGGTGCGATCGGGTTTACACTGTAGGCGTTTCGACAGGGTGGTCGGGCCGGGCCAAGGGCGTCGTCGGCGCCACCAGATGTGAGCAGAGGCAAACCGAGGGAGGGGGCAGTGGGGCATTCGTCCCCCGTCCCCCTTGAAGCTTAGGGAATCCCTCTTTGTTCTTTAAAGGGGACCGAAACCGGCCGAACCGATGCAGGTTTTTAACACAAAACACAAGGTTTTGATGTTTTTTCGGCCCCCATGGCGGCCAGGACGGGCCATAAGCGAAGGCGAAAGTCCAGTCAGACAAAAATGGCTCTTGGATTGTCAGTGTCGTGCTTGAAGACGTTCTAAAACCGCTATGTTGTCCAGGGTCTTTCACGCTTCTGACGGAGGCCCATATACTTGTTTGCCTGACATTCTCAATTGCTGAGGGACCTCCCACATTCGTCTTGGGTTCATTCCGTTTGCTCTGAGCACCCTATGCTTCTGCTCGGGGGTCCTTTGTGTTGTTACGGGGACACTCTTAATAACATGACGATATTTCTGTACCCAAAAAAGACGGATCTGGATGGGGGTTTTATCCCCCCCCTCCTTTGCATCTGGTTAACAATGGACCAATTTGCAATCAGAAAACGTCATTCGTGGCTTGGGAACGAACTACATTTCTTCAGGGAAAAGAGGAAAAGATAAATTGTTGTCACGAGTACATGTACAAAACAAAATGTGGAAAATAAACACGCTTATTTTATAGTTGCAGGGACATTGTTGGACCGATGTTCTACATTTTGGTGTCATTCGGCAGATAATGAAGGGGGGCATTTCAAAGCGTATGTCATATATTCCGTTCAAACCAAATCAATGGCGTCCCCAGGCGCTCCAGAAAGGGATGACTAAAAATATAGGTTTTTGACTTTTCTGGAGTTTTTGTTGCTCCGAGTTTGGTCACGAAATAAATGCAGCTTTTGCATTTATGCAGCGATGTTTTGTTAAGGAGGGGGCGGGCATTAGGCCATATTCTCTCTATACGCTGAAGGAGTCCTTACGTCCTTTTGCGAAGCGGATTTCTGGGTTTCGGGGTCTTACTGGGAAGATTACTGGGTGCTGCAGACCCACATTTACCTGATATAGTCCCGCCCTCTCCCTCACTTATGTTTTAAGATGCCACTGCCATTTGGGAATTTGTCCCTAGGTGATCTAAGATCAGATGAGGATGGGGGGGGGGGGGGGGGGGGGGGGTGTTCGTGAATTAAGCAACTACTGGTATCTGGCAGACCATTTACCCCACGATCGCTGCTTGTATTTTATGTGAATGTACTAACACGTCACATCATAACACAGCCATGGATGTACTTAGAAAATCAGTTTGTGATGGTTGTTCTTCCACCACCACCGCTTACACTCAGGACGTCCCAAAGATTGCTGAACGGGTCGCCGACCGAGAGACTGTTTCTGGCGCATGCTGCGTTTGTTAGCACTCATACAAACGCAACGCGCGCTTCGCTGCTATAATCGCAACGACGTAACATTGAAGTCCAGTATCCGAGTGAATCTACACCAGAGAATAGCTGGGTTCAGTGGCGTATGTGGAGCGTGCTATCCTGGATCCCCCTCTGGTCAGTATAACAGATGTTGTTCGTCAAAACGTACGCATGGAACAGATGCATAGTTGCTATCCCAAAGCAACATTTCCCCATTTTCACTACCCTGGAATCGCCCCTGTTATTCCAAGCTTGTGTGACATCGCTATTTATAAAGGCAGCGTATAAGCCCTAGCAGGAGTTGCGACCAACACAGCCCTTCGCAGTGGTGTAAATCTGTTAAATGTGGCTATGTTGCATGCAGACTGATGCAATCTGATCCGAGCTGCTGCCGAAGTCCCGTCGTGCATCCGCCTCTGTACCAAATACGGAAAGCAGTTTTACTGAAAAGATGCCTCAGCAATGGATACGTCCACGAAATGGGTAAATGTATTGAGAATTGTGAAATATCTTACCATGCACAGAGCCATAGTTCACGTATGTGTTGAAGCGGGAAGAACCGACCAAATTTGCTTCCCAAAGGCCTGTCCTAGATTCACGGCGTGTCAAGATTGCATTTTAAAATCTGACGGCAAGATGCAAAACTAACACTTGAGAAAGGTCACTGAAGTCAAGGCGATCCTTCTAAAATTGTAGGCATGACTGACAAAAAAACCCGGCGGGATCATTAGGCCCCCTTACCGTCCCACCCCAACTAGTGTTACAAATGACGTCACTGGGCCGTATCTTCGTTTGAGGAGAGAACGTTCTGTTATTCACTTATGCAGCGCTTTTCCGCTTGAAGTCATGCCTTTTGTCATTCAGGGACGTCGCCAGCAAAGATGGAGCTGAATGGGACGGAGACGGGGCCCGGATCTTCCTTGACTCCTGCGTGTCCCCTCCTGGCGGCGGCGACCTAAGTTACAAGCACTTCGCAAAAGTTGACCTTTCTTCTGTAGGATGGAGCGGTAACATAAATCAGCGTCGTAGGAGTCAAAACGTGTGCGCGCGCGTGTTTGTAAACGGGAGGAATCATTAGGGGCAATATAATATTCAGAATATGCTAGATAGTGCAGACACGGCGTTTTTGAAACAAAACGCCACCCAACAAACGCTTAAGCGTCTGCTAGTTTAGTCATTGTACATGGGGATGTCACACGTGATCCATGTCAATCCAGGTGCCATTGTTTTAGTTTTCCAGCACCCTAGATGATCACAAGCGTCGCTCTACCGCTGTCTGCATTATGGCAGCAGCTATCGGGGCGCATCATCTGCATAGCTATTACCATCACTGTGCCACCATCGTCACCATCTTCTCCTCATCACATACAGACGATCACACAAATTGCTGGCACATGTCAACTGCAGCAATGCATTGGTATTGCACAGTAGCACGGCAACACACAACAAATCATTGACCTCAGAATTTTGTAAGTTGTTAAGTGCGTTTGCGAGGAGCATGGTACATTTAGATAAGACTGTAGTAATAGCCCTATTCCTCGTAGAAAACAAAAACAAGGATAATGGAGAGATATATGCATTGATATTCGGCAACATGCCCTCATCGAAACCAATATTGTTCGTTTCGATAAGGCATGTTGCCGAGATATCAACGCATGTATGTTTTCACTCTTCTGGTGTTTGTACGAGGAACAAGGCTATTTCTACAGTTTTAATCTCAGAATTCGCTGACAAACAGACATGAGCGCTCACTTTTCAGTCGAAACTAGTCATAACAGTGGATCCTTGTGCCTATCCCTGACAGAGCGGTTCTGGATCGGACTCTGGCCAGGACCAGAGCATGGCTTCCATCGTGACCAGCCGTCCACTGCTTCGTCCGTCGCTCCCTTAATCCATCTTTCGATTCCTTGCGAGTGCCAGGGAAAACCGCTGAGGTCAGCGGGTCTTTCGCAACATCAGTGATGCTCTTATGGACAGTTTCAAGACCAGGGTGGCTAGTTTAGATCCTTCTAATTCAATAGCTGGGTCTGGGCTAGTCTGGGTCCCGAAGAGCTATTCTTCTGCAATGTTCGTTTTCAACAGATTCTGTCCACTTTCTGCTATTGAACGGCGATTTTTAGTTGCACTTTTTACGTGAGTGGCAAGCGGTGCGATGAGCAGTGTAAAAGGGAGGCGGCGAAAAGCGGTGCGTTGCATGAAAATGAAGCTCTGTCCGCAGGCGACAGCAACCCAGGGCCGTCGATTG